>NW_025784056.1:0-20821 GCF_021130785.1 Homalodisca vitripennis
ATATAGTTATAAAGTTTTATGTTCATAAGTTTTAGTGTATTTACTTAAATTTCCCAAAACCGTTTTGGTTATACTATCATTAATATTTGTTGAATAATTAAATTATGTGTAATTCGAGTCGTTGGTTATTTAATTTCTCTGTTTTAAAAACATTAACGAAGTCACTTATAAGAAGGAAATATTTATTTAAATTTTTACTGAATACATACAAAAACACGGACAAGTAAAATGTAAATTTAATTTGATAATGTAATTGGCACTAATCTGGCCCAATGGATGTAATCTGCTTCTAGCAATAATTGCTCCTTTACTATAGCTTTGTGGAGAAATCCACCTTATACATGTTTGCCAAGGCGCTTAACTCTCCACTCTACACTTTGAGATCCTCTAACTAATTGCTTCTTGAATTATTGTTTAATTATACTATACGACGTAAAATACTTATATACAAATTACAAATAATACAAAAAGTAGGAATATTAGATTAAATCATACAGTTTCTTAAGTTAGTTTAATCTTCAGCTATCCCAAAGACAAAAAAGGTTTTTACAAGCACATGAAAAAAATGACCGTAACCTTTCTACTGAGTGAAAGGCTTTAACTGCGATTAGACCACCATATAACTAATATTTTGTATATGTAGAAATGAAATTTCATACAATATTAATATGGTAAAAAGTCATATTCATTGTCAAGTACCATATAAAAACACTTTTGATTAAACATTTATTAATTGAAGATAGTACAGTAGAGTATATTTTTAAGCTAAACTACATTTTAATTAGGTGAGCGTTAGCACAGCTAGTCTCATAATTGACGGGAACTCTTATATATGGAAACACTTTTTCTTCTTTCTGTCTATCCACACAATATTTTCAGAAAGAATTGCCCTATACAATTCTTAAACCTTCTCGGTGTATGTCATTCCAAGTGATTTGGCTAAGCAGCTCATAATATTTTACAATACTCCCATAGTAAATATGATAGGAATGATAAATATAAAGGATTAAAAATCTGTCAACAAACAAAGTTAAAAAAAAGTAATGGCATATAACTCAGCGAGCTAAAATATCTGTAATACATCAAGAGAAAACATTTTAATTTTAAATATATTATATATTTTAAAAAACGCGAATTTTCGATGATGGTTATGTCCATCCTAGAATTTATCGGAGCATCATTGAAGCCTATCATAAGTAATGCGCAATCATTTTTAGTTTGCCTGCAATGTTTTAAAATTATTTTGTATGTTTGTGTCTAAAATCTCCAGGTCAGCTTAATAATTAAATCACTTATAGATGTCATAAATGTGCATGCACTTCATAAAATCTTTTTATTTTCATGTCCCTTTGGGTTTGTACCTACTAATAAAAAATAATTAGTTTGTTTCGAATTTATAATTGTATTCATAAATTTATTCTTGTCTCCTACAGCTATCTTAAGAATTTTGTAATGATTCGCTAAATGACGATAAAGATTGAGTACATACCAAGTTAGTTTTTAGTGGAAAGCATAAAATGTGAATCGTTTTAAAGCATGCCAATTATTAAAACACATACTATGTCAACAGTAACAATCAAATTAAACATTAGCTAAACTACCAAGCCCCCAAATATAAATTTTTTGCCCCACTGCTCTTAAAGGATAAGTAATTATTGCATAACAAATAAAAAAATATTTAATTCAATCTTGCATTGTTAATTTGTGAAAATAACATTTATTAATTTTACTTCTTAGCAATAACAACTGTAGCAGGTGCTGTTTTTCATGAGTCTCAATAAAATCAACTCAGCAATGTTTTTCCCCCCGGGGACAACAAAGCAAGCTGTCATAAGTCTGCTTGGAACTAGGCTAACGTCGTATTTTGTAAAATCCAGCGCTGGAGTTTACTGTTTAATAAACCGTAACATCTCATTTCATCTCTTGTACCTGCATGGGGGTGAAATGGTTCAAAAGGGCAATATATTTTACAGTCTTCAAATAATTTACTCATTGGTCAAAATAAAGAAACTTTTGTTGGAATCGAGAGTGCCTTAATGAAGTCGAGTTTTTTATCAGTCCTCTTTCGCTTGTCCATTCATTTGAGAAATACCGTAGCTAACCCCAGTCCCTTTTAAACAATGAATAAAATGCTCAAAAAGCCCCCATTTACATCTTGGCAAAAAAAAGTCTTGATACAATTGAATGACTTACGTTTTTCAACATTTCTGGGGTGTAAGTCGGCAAGCCTTTCAACCCGCATCCTTAATTCATCAAGATTTGAGGTTTTGCATTACTTAGACTTAAAATAAGGTTAAGGTAAATTTCAACTTAATTTAATTATTTTTAAGTCTTATTTAGCATATTTAGTATTAAGAATAAGTCTGAACAATGAGTTAAGAAAAAATATGTTTTAAGCGTAACTTCTCAATAAAATTTTGACAACCCTTGTTTCGTAAATGGATTCAGATAGTGACCTCTATCTGTGGCATTGTTCTTCTATTATAAAGTCCTTTAAAATGAATGTCATTTGATGGGGGTTTGCATTTAAAAATGTTTATTGCCCCCCAACCCCCATTTTAATTGAGGAGCTAAGTTTTTGTAAGGCAAAAAAACCCCCGTTTGTCATTAATAACTACCCCCCAAAGGATATTTGTTTGTTTAATTCCGTTCAAAATAGAAAGGGGGGGTGGGACTTTTGGGACACCCGGTAATTTTTATTTTATATAATTTTTAAAATTTCAGGTTAAACGGGGTTAAAAACAATTAAAGTCCCTTTTTGATGTTTTTTTTGGTAAAACAAAATTTAAGGTGTTTTTAGGTTTTTTAATTATTCCCCAAACAAACCTTTTATCAAGCTTTGTTATAAAAAAATACAAATTTTCCCGGGGAAACCCGCAAACATTTTTAAAAAACCATTCACCGGGTTTTCAACTTTAAACAAGACTATTTTTGAAACGAGGAAAAATTTTTTTTCACTTCCTTTCAAAAACAAAAAAATTTTTTTTTTTTTTAAAAATTTTTACAATAAAATTTTAAAAAAAAATTTTTTATAGACCCAAAAAAAATATAAAAAATAGGAAAAAAAAATTTTTAAAACCCAAAGACTGACCCAAATTTATTTTTTAAAAATTTAATAGAAAAAACGTAGGGAAAAAAAAACCCAAAAAATTTTTCTAACAATTCCCGTTACACTTTTAAAACAAAGCCAAAAAATTGTTAAAAAAATGAAAAAAAAAAGAAATTTTTCAAATTTTTAAAATTTAAAATTTAAATTTTTGTTTTTTAATGGGCTTAAGTTTTAAATTAAAAAATTTCTTTTTTTAGACCAATTTAGGGGAACTCCCCAAAACTAAGTGAAAAATTTTTTTTCATAGTTAACGCATTTGCAAAAAGATATGGTTCCCATTATTTTTAAAAAAAGGAAATTTTTTAGTAAAATTGCAACGTTCCAATTTGGTTTAGATTAGGGGGGTCAGAGGGTAAAAAAAAATCCCCTTTAACTAAATTCAGGGTTTTTCATTCTTCAATTAAATTTTTTCCAAATAAAAAAATAAAAATTTTTTTACTCTTCCCCCGTGAAAAAAAAAAAAAACAAAAAAAACTTTTTATTTTTTAAAAAATTAATTTGGGGTTTTTTAGTTTTTTATTTCATTTTAAGTCTCTTTCGGGAAAATGACCAAAACCGTAAAAATTCTTTTAAAAAATGTTTTGTTTTTTAAAATGTTTTCCCTCTATAACATTAAACATGAATGTTAGTTTTACCTAATAAAAGGGGTTAAAAAGGGGTTTAAACCATTTTTTAAATTGATTAAATTTTAAAATTTTTTTTGATTTTAAAACTTAAAATTACTGTTTCGATTTTAAAAGGGAAAAAGAAAAATTAAAACAAAAAAAAAAAAATTTTTTAAAAGATTTTCGCATTTAAAAAAGGGTTTTGGGGAAAAAATTCATTGAAAATTTTTTATATTGAATTAATGCCAAAAAATAAAAACCCCTAATTAAATTTCATTGGGGGCAAAAAACCCACATTCCCTTTATTTTTTTTAAAAAAAAATACAAGAAATTTTTACAAAACCCTTTTAATAAAATTTTTATAAAATTTGAATAATATAATGGAAAAAAATTTAAAAAAATAATAGTTTTAAAGCTTTTAATTTTCCCCCGATTTTTAAATTAAAAAAATGGGGGGCAAACCCCTTTAAAAAAAAAACAATTTTACTCAAATTTTTTTCTCAAACCCAAAATTTTTACTTTTTTTTTTTTATTATAAAGGAAAATAACGGGAATAAGGATTTTAAGCAATTTTAAAAATTTTTTAAAATTCCTTTTTGAAAAAAGGAAAAGGGGGATAAAAAGTAAGTGCTTTATGAAATACGGATGTAAAATAACCATTTTTTTTCCCCGGGAAAATTTTTAAGGTTTTAATTGTAAAGGCAGAAACTGTTATAAGTGTAAAAATTTGGGTCCAAAAAAAAAATTAAAAAAAAAAAAAAAAACCAATTAAAAATTTTTTTTGGGGTTTTTAACCCCTATTATTATTTTTTTTTAAAAATTTAATTTCTTTTTTCCCTTTTAAAGGGGAAAAAAAAAAAAAAAATTTTTCATAAAGGGGAAACGTAAAAAAAAAAGATGGAAATTTTCCAAATTTTAAAAATTTTTTGGAAATTTTTTTTAAAAAAAGAAAATTTTTGTCGGGGGAAATTTTTCTAAAATCAAAGTGTAATTTTTAAAAAAAAACCGAGAAAAAAAAACAAAATTTTTTTCTTCTTAATTAAAAATCAGAAAAGGAAAAAATTATTAAATTTTTTGATTCACAAATTTTTTTTAAAACAATTTTTTTTTTATATAAAAACAAAAAAGTCTGAGGAGGGCCCACTTCGGGCATTAAGGGCATTTTCCCTTTGGGGTGATTTTTAATTTTTGGGTTTAAAATTTTTTTGGATTTTAGTGCCATATTTGGGTTTTTTTTGTTACCCTGTTTTGAAAACAACAAATTTTTTGGGGAAAAACCCCTTGTGTTTAAAAAAATATATTTAAAAATTTAAAACAAATTTTTACCGACAGAAACCCCCCCTATCTCCACTTTTTTGTTTTTTATCAAAAAAATGAAAAATATTAAAATTTTGGGCTTTCTATTTAAAACCCCCCCGGATCCTTCTGAAGGGCGTGGACTCAAAATTCCAAAAAAATATCTACAACAGCTCATGTTTCAAAAGATGCACTAACCGGGAGATTTAAAGTAATGAACTTTTAAATTCGAAATAAGGTTGGTTATTTAAAAATTTTAAATCACGGGAAAGGGGTTTTTGAAATTAATTTTTAAACAAAAATTTCATGATTAAAAAGGGAACCACTTTCCCCCCCGTAAAAAGGAAGTAAAAATAAATAAACAAAAAAAACTCCACCGGGTGTAAACCGATATACCTTTTCCCTTTTCCCTCTTGCTAAAAAACGGGGAAAAAAAAGACCCCTTCAAAAATTAAACAAACATTGATACCTAAAATATTTTACTCACCCCCAATTTTATTTGGGGATTGCAATAACGTGGCCAGGAATTTTGCGGGAGAACCCCAAAACATGACCCCCGTTTAAGATTGGGGGGGGCTGTTTTTTATGCTCTTGTACAGGGAAAAATTAAATAAAATTTTATTTTTAGGGGAAAATATCAGAGTTTGATTTAAACCCCAATATGTTTCAATTTATTTTTTTTGGGTAAAACCCCCCTAAAACAAAAATCCCAAATTTGATTGTTAGGATATAATTTTAATTTTTTTTTTTTGAAAGGGGTTTTTCAATTTTTTGGGGAAATTTTTTTTTAATGTTCTTTTAAATAGGTTTCATTAATTTTAAATAGAAAAAAATTTTGTAAAGTTTAAAATTTTTAAAGGGAAAAGGGATCCCTTTTTGGGTTTTTTTTAAGGAAAAAACCTAAAACTAATTAATTTGGAAATTATTTTACATATTAAAATTACCCAAGAATTAAATAAATTAACTTTTAATTAGAAAACTTTTATAAAATTTTTTTTTTAATTTTAAATTATTAAAATTAAATTTAGCTTTTAATTGAATAATTTCCCTACTTCAAATTTAAAAAAAACTAATAAAATTTTTTTTTTTAAAATGTAAAAAACTTTTTTATCAAAAAACTTTATTTTTAAAATTTTTTTTAAAAAGAAAAATTTTTAAAAATTTAAAAATTTGAAATAAATAAAATATTTTTTAATTTTATGTCAGCGGTTCTTTGCCGATACTTTTAAAAACCCCACTCACAAACCCAAATTTAAAAAGATTTCACAGTAATGTAATTTTTTCAAACCTTACTTTAGGGTTTTTCCCCCTTTTTTGGTGGAATTTTTCGCAAAATAACTTTTTAAAATTTTTGTTATCTGATTCCCCAAAAATGATAAAGCAAAATTAAAATTTTGGAAAATTTTTTACCTTTAAAAATCATAATTTTAGTATTTTTTTAAATTTAAAATTTCCCCGGGAAAACCCCTTGGTTTAAAAGGGAGGGAAAGGGAACTTTTTTAAAAAAAAGGGGATGGGATTTTAAAAATTTCTTTTTTTAAAACTATAAAAAAAAAAAAAAAGGTTTTTTTTAAAAGTTTCTGAAACAAATTAAAAAGAAAATTTTAAATGCCATTATACCCCCCCTTTTTGGCAGCTGTTTTCATTTTGACAGATTATTTTTTTTAAAAAAATTTTTTTTAAAACATTTTTTGTAAAAAAAAAACACACTTAAAAAAATTTTGGGGCCCTTTAATTTAGAAAAAATTTTTTTCCCCCAAAACAAATTCCGGGGTTTCCAAAAAACCCTTAAACCCCCTTTTTTTTTCAAAAAATTTAATGTAAAAAAAACAAAACCCCCAAAAAACCAAACCCCCCAAAATTTCAAAACAACCCCAAAAATTTTTAAATTTGAAGAAAATTTGAACAGGGGGTTCCCTAATTGGGAAATACCCGGGCCTCCCTAGGGGCCACTTAAAAATCCCCGGTTAAAAAAATTTTTAATTCACACACCCGGCGAAAATCCGTATTCCAGTTCCCTTCAAAAAAAACACCAAAATTTATAACTTAAAAAAACCTTTGGGGGCCCCCCGGTAAAAGTTTTTCCAAATGAGGGGGCCTTTAAAATTATACTGAAGATTAAATTTTTTTTTTTAAAAAAAAATTTTACAACACGATAGGGTTTTTAAATTTAAAATTTGGCTTTCAAAATAATCGAACCCCTTAAAACCCTTTTAAAAAAAACAATATTTTTTTTTAATGATAGGCAAGGAAAATTTTAAAAATTTTAAAAATTTTCGACAAAATGTGATTTGGGGTTTTTTGTAAAAAGGAAAAAGAAATTTTTGTTTAAAGAAAATTCAATTTTTTGGGTTTTAAAAATTTGACTTTACTTCTGCAATTTTTAAAAAATTTCAAAATTTTAAAAAATTTTAACAATTATCAAAATTAAAAATTGAACCTAGTTTTTTATTCCCGACTTCAAAAGTTATAAAAAAGTATCATTTTTTTTTTATTTTGTAAAATATCAATTTTTAAAAAATTTTTCCCCAGTGGAAATGGTTCCCTTTTTCATTTTTAATTAAGACAAAATAAAAACTTTTCCCAAATAGTTTTCCTTTAAAAATTTGCAAAAAAAATTTTATAATTTTATGTGAAAGCCAAAGTGCAATTTAAATTAAATAATAATCCCCTTCCCAGAAATTTTAAAAAAAAATTTTTAATTAAAGTACCTCCCCCGGGGGTTTGCACCCCCCAGAGTCATTCATGCCCTGAAAATTTCTATAACCCGGACGCTTCCAATAGCAAGGCCCTTTCCCAATTTAAAAAAAACAAAGCAAGTAATGAAAAATGTATACCCAAAAAATAAAATTTTTTAAATTAAAAAAAATTTTTTATTATTAAAAAATAATACAATATACATGAGCCAGTAAATTTTAAAAATTTTAACAAAAGAACAAAAAAATTTTAAAAGAGGGGTTTTATTGTTGATGCCGAAAAACTCAAGGGGAAAAAAAATTTTTTTTGTATATATTATTTTTTTTTTATCCCAAGGTAAAGAATATTTACAAAGCTATTCGAAAAAGAAAAAAAATTTAAAAATTCCAGCATAAACTTTGTACTAACATAATTTTTAGCTTAGAAATTTTAAGAGTAAAAATTTACTTTTTCCCGCGTTCAACAAAGGGAAAAAAAGCTGTTTTATGGCAAGAAAAAATTTATATTTAAATTTTTTTATAAATTTTTATATAATTATTAAAAAAATAAAAAATAATTTTTTTTTAATTTTAAATATATATATAATACTCGCCTTCGGCCGTAGGGGCTACGGGGCCCCCCGGCCCCCCAAAGTAAACCCCTTTGGGAAAAATTGGGGGGTAAAGGGGAAAAATTTGGTACTGGTTAAGTCCCGGGCTTTAAATTTAAAAGACAAGGGGTTTAAAAATTGAAATTTTTTTATAAAATTTTTTTCCCGGGTTCGTAAAAACATTTTACCCTTTTAGGGCAATTTTTGGGAAAAAGTTAAAAAGGGTCGACAAAAAAAGTGACTGGACCTTTCTTGTTGGAAATTTAATTTTGTCTTTCGATTGTGCCCCCAGATCGACCTACGACCTATGGTTTAGCCCGAAATGAGCTCGGGGGAAAAGTCTGCACGGGTCAGCTATCTTTAATTGTTTAGTTAATTTTAAACATAATAAAAACCGGGGCCTCAAGGGGAGTATTTTAAGTCGAACAGGGGGTTTAAAATTTAAACCGGAAAAGGGTATCTAGTCAAGGCGAGAAATTTTGGGGGGGTGATTTTTAAAAATTTAAAGGGGGTTAAGACAAGAGGGGGTTTAATTTTCGTTTAGGGGAAATTTTTTCTGGTCATTATGAAACCCAAAAACCAAGGGGGGTTAACGTTACCGGGGGATAAGTCTCCAGGGGGTTATTGGTTTATACCAGGATCTTCCCCCGGGGGGGGGTTAAAGAATTTGGGGACTGGTTTAAAATTTGGACAAAGAGGGCATGGCAGGAAAAAATTTCCCTGGGGGGGTTTAATGTTACCAGGGGGGTTAAACAATCAGGGGTTGAATGTACGGGGGTTTCAGGTCATACCGGGGGAAACCCGGGGGGGGGGGGGTTAATATTCCGGGGGTTTTTAATGACACACTGGGCCTTTTTAGGGGGTATTGTGTCTGTGAACTAAAAAATATTCCTCTGTCCTTCTACATTGACGCTTAGTAACGCTCACCAACCCCGAAGTCACTGAACCTTTTCTGTAATCACGGATTTCCTAAATCCCTTTTAAAAAATTTGTTTTGAGTTACACCAACCGTTTAGCCCTATAAAAACCCCCCAAATTTAAATTTTTTTAGGCGAAAATGTCCAATATTTTCACTTAATGCGTTTTGCTCAAAAAAGGGAAATAATTAAAAAGTCATGGACCTTTTTTGTAGGTCACCCTTATTTCCAAAAAAAACGTTAGTCTTTTTTTACCTCCGACCAAGGGTTTCGCCGCTATCGACCCCAAAAACAAAATTTTCGCGTAAAAGTTACAACAAAGTACATAATACTTTTTTTTTTTTCGGAAACCAATCGAATAGGGCAAAAGATTAGGGACTTTTTCTGTAGATCGCGCAATTTGCTAATTTTAAAGTCAATCAGATTTGAGCTACGACCAACGGTTGGGCCCCCATGGGGCTTAAAACATTATTTTTATCAAAAAAATCTCTTGGAATTTTTAAATTTTCGAGCGTTTTGTCGTTTTAACCAGGAAGATAGAGAAAAAGCATTAACCTTTTTTGTAGTTCACTTCTTTCCCCATATGAATTTTTTCCGTCAGATCCGAGCTAGCCCCAACTTTTTCGCCCGCTATGGGTTTACAAAAATGCCGCGGGGGGTGAAAATGCGCGATTTTTTTGGGAATTTTTTTGGGGGTTTTAAAATAAAAATTTTTTTGGGATTTTCCTTGGTTCACTGGAAAGTACGGGTTACCAAATTTTTTAAGTTCAACTCATTAATAGGTTAGAATTGTATACGTGAGTGAGTGAGCAGTCAGAGTCAGTTACACATGCGGTTGTATATATATTGACTCGCCTTCGGCTCGCGGGGGGGCTACCCCCCCAGGCCCCCCTTTGGGTGTTGGCTAAATTCGGGGAAAAGCGTATTTCCCCGGTGATTGGTTAAATTCAGACGTGAATTTCCAAATTTTATGTATCCGTTCCGAGAATCTTACGGGTCGTAATGTTTTTGGGCAAACGCTCAGCAAAAATGTTGGTGATAAATTAAAAAATTGATGTGGTAAAAGTTTTTAATTATTGTTCGTAAAATTTTGGGGAGAAAAGAAGATTGGTTTTTAAACCAAATCAGAGGACGTATGTATCCATAGTTTTAATTTTTCCGGATTTACCCAAACTTTTGAATTTGAGGGCGTTTTTGCGGCTTAACCCTTTGGGTACGGAAAAAAAGGGCTGAACCTTTCTTTTCAATTTAATTTTACGACCTACCGTTAAACCCCACTATCGGGCAGAATTTTTTAAAGGGGGGTTTAAAGGGACATCGGGGGTTTTTAATTTAGTCAGGAGATTCCCGGGGTAATATGAAAAAATTTCCCCGGGGGGGTTAATATTAAAAGGGGGGTTAATGGCAAAACGTGGGCCTATTTTAGGGGGTTTTTTGGTGTCTGTGAACGTAATAAAAAGCTCTGTCCCTATCTCCCTTTTAAAGCTTCACTAACCCCCTCAGCCAAATCCCGATGGGGAAAGGGGGGGTTTTAGTAAACCCCTTTTAACCGTTAACGTATTAATAAAGGGTTTCAATCTGGAACCAGCACGAATCGCACAAATTTATAGTTGCAAGATTTAAAAACCCCCAAAAATTGACGACAAAGAATTTCCCTTTTTTAGGGGCATTTACCAGGCTTACGGAAAGAAAAAAGCCCAGAAAGTACAGGCCCCCTTTTTTTTTGTTTTTTATCAATAGCTAGTTTTTAAAAAGTTTTACTTTTTAAACAAAGGGGAACAAGGGTTTCGGCCACTATCGAGCCCGAAATGTAAGTTTTTAAGTGAAATTTTCGACATAATCACGTTTTACGGTTTTAAACCAGGAAAGGATAGAGAAAAAAGGTCACTGAACCTTTTGTGAGATTGCATCTTTTGTATTAAAGTCTTTTTTTTTTATCTGGCCTAGAACTAAAAATTTACCCCCCCCCAAAAATTATACCCCAAGAATACAAAATTCCCCGTAAAACTCAAAAAATTTTAATCTTTAAAAACGCTTTTATGCGGCCAAACCGTTGGGGTATAGGGAAAAAAATTTTTTACGAATCTTTTTTTTTAGATCACGTCATTTCCTAATTTCCCCGTTAAAGGGGTTTTTTTGTTTTGAGTTACGATAAACCTTTTTAGCCGTTATCAACCCCGGAATGTAAATTTTTAGGCAAAAATTTTCCCAATATTTTCACTTAATAGCTTTTTTGCGGAAAAACAAATGGAGATATGTAAAAAGTCACTTGCCCTTTTTTTTTAGATGATTTTAAATTTCCAAAAATCTAATCTTTTTTTTTTTTTTTGCCCTTTTGGGGCCCAAGGGTTTTCCCCCGCTAAAAAACCCCAAAAACAAAATTTTTTCACGAAAAAGTTACAAAAAATTGCACATAATCACTTTTTCCCCGGGCCCCCAAACCAATGGAGGATAGGGTAAAAAGTTAAAAAAACCTTTTTTCTGTAAAAACGCGCAATTTTTTTAATTTGATGGATCAAAAAAATTTGAGCAAACAACCAACGGTTCGGCCGTTTATTGGGCTCGAAACTTTATTTTTAACAAAAAAAAATCTCTGGAATGTCAAATTTGGGAGCGTTTTGTTCGGGTTTTAAAAAAAAGGAAGATAGAGCAAAAAGTCAATGGACCTTTTTTTTTAGTTCACTTCATTCCTGCCCTGAATTTTTTTGTCAATTCCAACTAAATCCAAAAGGTTTTGCCCGCCAAACGGGCTTACAAAAAAGGGTGCAAGGATAAAAAAAGCGCTTTTTTTTTTAAAAAATTTTTTTTGGGGGGTTTTTTTAAAAAAAAAATGTTTGTTTTTTGCCCTTTTTCCCCCCGGGGCTAATTTAAAAAAAACCTGCATGCAAAATTTAAGTTTCCAGCATTTAGAACTATTTAGAATTTTGTATCTATTTCGTACTCAGTTCCCCCTTTCACATGGGCGTTTTTAGATTTGACCGCCTTTTGGCCCGGGGGGGCTACCCCCCCGGGGGCCCCCAAAAAAAATTTTCGTTTGCAAATTTGGGGAAAGCGGAATTGGGGGACTGGTTTAAATCCGGGGGTTTTAAATAAATGACAAAGGGGTTTAAAAATTGCCCCTTTTTTATAGTTTTTTTTTTCCGGGTTTTGTAAAAACTTTTTATGAGGGGGGGTTTTTCGGTTTAAAAACCCTTTTGAAAAACGACAAAAATGGACTCCTTTCCCCCTTTTTGGGGGAAATTTAAAAATTTTTTTTTTCGATTGTGCCCCAATCACCTTCGCCCATTTGGGTTTTGCCCGAATTTACTCGGGGGGAAAAAAAATGGGAGGGGGCACTATCTTGAATTTTTTAGTAAAACAAATTTAAAAAAACCCACCCAAGGGAGTTTTTTTAAGTCGAACCGGGGGTTTTTTAAATTACCGGAGGGGATCTATCAAGGCGAGAAATTCCCCCCGGGGGGTGTTAATGTAAGGATTAAACAAAGGGGGGTTTTTAAATTTTGTCAGGTATTGTTGGGCAAGAACAAATTTCCCAGGGGGGGTTTTTAAAAATTTCCCGGGGGGTAAATCTCCCGGGGGTTATTTCAACCCGGGAAACTTCCCCGGGGGGGGTTAAGAGATTTTGGGGCTGGTTTTAAAATTTGGAATGGGGTCAGGGAGGGGGAAAATTTTTTCCGGGGGGGGTTTAAAGTTTCCAGGGGGGGTTTTTAAAACTCAGGGGTTGAAAAATTTTTAAAGGGTTTTCAGGGAACCCGGGAAAACCCCGGGGGGGGGGGGTTTAAAATTTCCGGGGGGTTTAAAAAAACAATTGGGGCCCCCCTTTTAAAGGGATTTTTGGGGTTTTGGGAACATAATAAATTTTCCTTGGCCCCATCACTATTACGTTAGCTAAAAGCCAGCCAAAATCCCGAAGGGCCCCCCAACCCGATCACTGATTTCCTAAATCCCCTTTAAAAATTTTTTTGAGTTACGACCAAAAAACCCTTTAGGGGCCCCCCCTCAAGCCCCCCGGGAAAAAAAAATTTTTTTTGGCGAAAAAATTTCCCTATTTTCACTTAATCGCGTTTTTTTGGGGGGGAAAATAAAGGGAAAATTTTTTGTAAAAAATCACGGGCCTTTTTTTTTGGGTCATCTTATTTCCTAAAAAAAACGTTTGCTTTTTTTGACCTTTCCCCCCCCAAAGGTTTTTTTCCCCTATCGCCCCAAAAAAAAAAGTTTGCGTAAAAATTACAACAAAATTGTAAAAAAAATAATCACGTTTTTTTTGGCCAAACCAAACGAGATGGGGGAAAAATTAATGGACCCTTTTTTTTTAGATTAATCGCCAATTTGCTAATTTAGGGGTCAATCAATTTGAGCTAGCCCAACGGTTCGGCCGCTACGGGCTTGAAACATTATTTTTATCGAAAAATCCTAAAAATTTCAAATGTTCGAGCGTTTTTCGCTTAAACCCCAAAGGGAAGATGGGAGAAAAAAGTCTTTAAAAGCCCTTTTTTTTGAGTTCATTTCTTTCCCGATTTTGAATTTTCCGTCAAAATCCGGGGCTAGCTCCAACGGTTCGCCCCTATGGGGCTTTACAAAAAATCCCTTTGCAGGGGTAAAGAAGGGCGCGTTTTTGGGGGAAATTTTTTTTTGAGGGTTTGGAAAATAAAAAAATTTCCCTCACTTTTGGGGTTTTTTCCTGGTGGTTACACGGGGAAAAGGGCAAACTTTTGGTCCCAAAATTTTCAATCCCTAACCATCGGGAAGTGGGTTGGGAAATTATTTTTAACTGAGGGGAGGGGAGTAAAGTCAGTCAGTCAGTCAGTTCCCAAAAGCGGTTTTTAATTTAATATTAGATAACCGGTTAGATTACGACAAAAAGTACGGGACCTTTCTTTTTGGAAATTTTTTTTTGTCTTTCAAATTGTGCCCTAAAATTTGGACCCTTACGCCCTTAGGGTTTTTAAAGCCCAAAAGGGAGTGGGGAGAAAACCCTCCCGGGCCCGCAAACTTGAATTGTTTAGAAAAAAATAATAAAAACCGACCTCAAGGCGTTTTTTAAAAGTCGAAAGGGGGTTTAATTATCACCGGGAGACTATCTAGTAAAGGCAAAAAATTCCCCTGGGTGGTTTTTTTTTAAATGTTAAGGAGGTTAAGAAAGGGGGTTTAATTTCTTTCCGGGGATATTGTTTTGGTCATATAAAAACAAATTCCGGGGGGGGTTTTAAACCTTTTCCCGGGGGGGGAATAAGTTTCCGGGGGGTTTTTCTGGTCTCCAGGATCTCCCAGGGGGGGGGGGTTTAAAAGATTTTTGGGGATGGTAAAATTCGGACATGAGGTCATGGGAGGAAATTCCCTGGGGGGGGTTTTAAAGTTAAACCCGGGGGGTTAACACCAGGGGGTTTTTAAAAGTAAAAGGGGGTTTTTCGGTCATACCAGGGAAAACCCCGGGGGGGGGGTTTAAAATTACCGGGGGGTTTTTGGGGCACACGGGCCTTTTTTAAAAGGGTATTGTGTCTGTGAACATAATTTAAAAAATTTCCTTTTGCCCCCTTTTTAAAATTGACGTTAGCTAACGCTCCCGGGCCAAAATTTCCCGGGGGTCCCCTGAACCTTTTCTGTAGATCACTGAAATTTTCCCAAAAAACCCTTTTAAAAATTTTTTTTAGTTACGACCAAACCCTTTTTTTAGCCGATCAAGCCCGGGGAATTTAAAATTTTTAGGCAAAATGCCCAAATTTTTTTCATTTTAATCGCGTTTTGCGGTAAAACAAGGGGAAATATAGAAAAAAGTCACGGATTTTTTTTGTGGGTCATCTATTTCCTAAATAAAAGTTAGTCTTATTTTGACCCCCAAACCAATGGTTTTTCGCCGCTACGACCCCAAAAACAAAATTTCCCGCGAAAAAGTTACAAAAAAATTGTACAAAATCACGTTTTTTGGGCCCAAAACCAATCGAGATGGGGCAAAAGATTACTGGACCTTTTCTGTAGATCCCCCAATTTTGCTAATTTGATGGGTCAATAAATTTTTGAGCAACGACCAAGGTTCGGCCGCTATGGGGTTTTGAAACTTTATTTTTATCGAAAAAATCTCGGGAATTTCAAATTTCAGGTTTTTTCGTTTAAAACCATGGAAGATAAGAAAAAAGTCTTAACCTTTTTTTGTATTCACTTCTTTCCCTGAATGAATTTTCCGCAGATCCGACTAGCCCCAACGGTTCGCCCGCTTCGGGCTTTAAAAAAAACCCTGCAGGGGTGAAGAATGCGCGATTTTTGGAATTTTTTTGGGGGGTTGAAAAGGGAAAAATTCTCATTTTCGGGGTTTTCCTGGGGTTACAGGGAAACATTTTGTACCAAATTTTAAGTCTCTAACTCATCTGGAAAAGGGTTAGAATTAGTATACGGGGGTGAGTGATGAGTCATCGTCAGTCATTACACAGCTTGTATTATTTAGAAACCGTTAGAAATACGACAAAAAGTGACGGGACCTTTCTTGTTGAAATTTAATTTTTTCTTTCATTGTGCCCCAATCTGATCTACGACCTACGGTTTTAGCCAGAAATGACTCGGGAGAAAAGTCTGCAGGGGTCACTATCTTAAAATTTTTTTAGAAAAAAACAAAAAAAAAAACCCGACCTCAAGGCAGTATTTAAGTCGAACAGGGGTTTAAATTTCACCGGGAGACTATCTAGTCAAGGGCGAAAATTCCCGGGGGTGGGTGTTTAAAATGTTAAGGAGGTTAAGACAAGGGGGGGTTTTAATTTCGTCAGGTTTATTGTCTGGTCATAGAAAAATTCCCGGGGGGGAAAAATTCCCGGGGGGATAAGTCCCCGGGGGGTTATCGGGTCATAACCGGGATCTTCCCGGGGGGGGGGGGGTTAAGAGATTTGGGCTGGAAAATTGGGAATGGGGGCACAGGAAATTTCCCTGGGGGGGTTTTAATGTTACCAGGGGGTTAAAAAACATCAGGGGTTGAATGTACGGGAGGTTATCGGGCATCCGGGAAAACCCCCCCGGGGGGGGGTTTTTTAATATTCCCGGGGGGTTAAATGACAAACTTGGGCCTTTTTTAGAGGGTATTGGTCGTGAACAAAAAAATTTTTCCTCTGTCCCTATCTACTATTGACGCTTAGCAAACGCTAAACCAAACTCCCAAGTCACGAACCTTTTTCCGTAATCACGTATTTCCTAAATCCCGTTTAAAAATTTTTTTTAGTTACGACCAACCCTTTTTGCCGCTATCAAGCCCGGAATTAAATTTTTTTTGGGGGAAAATTCCAATTTTTCACTTAACGCGTTTGCGGTCAAACTAAGGGAAAAATATAAAAAGTCATGGACCTTTTTTGTAGGTCACTTTTTCCTAAAAAAAACGTTAAATCTTATTTTGACCTCCGACAATGGTTTCGCCGCTATCGACCCCAAAAACAAAATTTTCGCGTAAAAAGTTACAAAAAAAAATTTGTACATAATCACTTTTTCGGCCAAACCAATCGAGGGGGCAAAAGTTTTACGGACCTTTTCTGTAGATCGCGCAATTTGCAAATTTGTGGTCAATCAATTGAGCTACGACCAAGGGTTTTCGGCCGCATCGGGCTTGAAACTTTTTTTTATAAAAAAAAATCTTGAATTTCAATGTTCGACGTTTTGTCGCTTAACCATGGAAGAAAAGAAAAAAAGTCATTAACCTTTTTGTATTCACTTCTTTCCCTGACTATGAATTTTTCCTCAGATCCAGCTAGCTCCAACGGTTCGCCCGCAACGGGTTTACAAAAAATCCTGCAGGGGTAAAGAATGCCGATTTTTTGGGGAATTTTTTTTTGAGGGGTTGAAAATAAAAAAATTCCACTTTTCGGGATTTTCCGGTGGTTACCGGGAAAACTATTGTGTACCAAATTTCAAGTCTCTAACTCATCGGGAAAGTATTTTAAAATTTTTTAAAAACTGAGGAGTGAGTGATCGTCATCAGTCATTAACATGCGGTTTATATATTTTAAAAATAACCCGTTAAGATCGACAAAAAGTGATGGCCTTTCTTTTTGGGAAATTTAATTTTTTCTTTCGATTGTGCCCTCAGATCGATCACGATACGGTTTACCCAAAATGAGCTCGGGAGAAAAGTCTGCACGGGGCAGCTATCTTGAATTGTTTAGTATAAAATAAAAAAAACCGACCCCAAAAACAGTTTTTAATCGAACAGGGGGTTTAATATTACCAGGAGACTATCTATCAAGGCGAAAATTCCCCGGTGGGTATTAATGTTAAAGGGGGTTAAACAAGGGGGGTTTAATTTTGCAGGATATTGTTGGGCTATGAACAAATTCCCCGGGGGGGTTTAAAGTTACCGGGGGGTAATCTCCAGGGGGGATCGGGGCAACCAGGATCTTCCCCGGGGGGGGGGAAGAATTTGGTGACTGGTAAAATTCGGACGAGGTCATGGGAGGGAAATTCCCCGGGGGGGTTTAAAATTACCAGGGGGGTTAACCATCAGGGGGGGTTTAATGTACAGGAGGTTTTCAGGCATACGGGAAAACCCCCGGGGGGGGGGTTTAAAATTACCCGGGGGTTTTAAAGACACACTTGGGCCTTTTTTAGAGGGTATTGTGTCTGTGAACATAATAAATATTCCTCTGTCCCTATCTACTATTGCGCTTAGCTAACGCTCAGCAAACCCCCCAAGTCACTAAAACCCCTTTTCTGTAAAACGTGATTTCCAAATCCTTTAAAAAAATTTGTTTTGAGTTACGACCAACCGTTTAGCGCTACAAGCCCGGAATGTAAATTTTTAGGCGAAAAATGCCCAATTTTTCACTTAATGCGTTTTGCGGTAAAAACTAAGGGGAAATTAGTAAAAAGTCAGGGGACCTTTTTTGTAGGTCACTTATTTCCTAAATAAAACGTTAGTCTTATTTTACCTCCGACCAATGGTTTCGCCCGCTTCGACCCCAAAAACAAAATTTTTCGCGTAAAAGACAAAAAAATTGTACAAAATCACTTTTTTTCGGCCAAACCAATCGAGATGGGGCAAAAGATTACTGGCCTTTTCTGTAGATCGCGCAATTTCTAAATTTTGGGGCAAACAAATTTTTGGGTACGACCAATTCGGCCGCTATCGGGCTTTAAACATTATTTTTTTTTCGAAAAAATCTTGGAATTTCAAATTTTTAGGTTTTTGTCGCTTAACCCTGGAAGATAGAGCAAAAAGTCATTAACCTTTTTTAGTTCACTTATTTTCCCGACTAGAATTTTCCGTCAATCCGAGCTGTCCAAAAGGGTTTGCCCCCTATCGGGGTTACAAAAAAAGCCGCAGGGGGGGAAGAAATGCGCGATTTTTTTGGGAATTTTTTTGAGGGGTTGAAAAAGAAAAATTCTCACTTTTCGGATTTTTCCTGGGGTTACACGTTAAACTATCTGTGTACCAAAATTTTAAGTCTCTAACCATTGGAAGTAGGTTAGAATTAGTATACTGAGGGAGTGAGGGAAATCAGTCAGTCGTCAGTTCCATCGTTGTTATATATTAATAACCGTTTTGAGATACGACAAAAAAGTGACGGGACCTTTCTTTTTGGGAATTTAATTTTGTCTTTCGTTGTGCCCCAGATCTGTCTACGACCTAGGTTTAGCCAGAAATGGCTGGGAGAAAAGTCTGCACGGGTCAGCACTTGAATTTTTATAAAAACAAATAAAAACCGACCTCAAGGCAGTATTTTAAGTCGAACAGGGGGTTTAATACACCAGGAACTACTAGTCAAGGCGAAAATTTCCCCTGGGGGGGGTGATTAATTTTAAAGGGATTAAGACAAAGGGGGTTTAATTTCTTCGGGATTTTGTCTGGTCATTTAAAAAATTTCCCCCGGGGGGGTTTAAACTTTTACCGGGGGGATAAGCCCAGGGGGTTATCTGGTCATACCAGGATTTCCCAGGGGGGGGGGGGTTAAAGATTTGGTGACTGGTAAAATTCGACATGAGGTCATGGCAGGGAAATTCCCTGGGGGGGGTTTAATGTTACCAGGGGGGTTTTAAAACATCAGGGGGTTGAATGTACAGGGGTTTTCAGGGCATACCAGAAATCCCCCCGGGGGGGGGTTAATATTTCGGGGTTAAAGACCACTTGGGGGCCTTTTTTAGAGGGGATTGTGTCTGTGAAAATAAAAAATATTCCTCTGTCCCTATCTTTTGACCTTAGCTAACGCTACCAACTCCCGAAGTCACTGAACCTTTTCTGTAGATCCGTGATTTCCCTAAATCCCTTTTTAAAAATTTGTTTTGATTTTCGACCCCCCGTTTAGCCCTACAACCCCCGGAAATGTAAATTTTTAGGCGAAATGTCCAATATTTCACTTAATCCCCGTTTTGCGGTCAAACAAAGGGGAAATATGTAAAAAGTCAGGGACCTTTTTTGTGGGTCATCTTTTTTTTCCTAAAAAAAACCTTTTGTCTTATTTTGACCCCCGACCAAGGTTTTTCGCCGCTATCGACCCCAAAAAAAAAAATTTTCGCGAAAAAAGTTACAAAAAAATTGTACATAACACGTTTTTCGGCCAAACCCAATCGAGATGGGGCCCCAAAAGATTACGGACCTTTTCTGTAGATCGCGCAATTTACTAATTTGATGGGTCAATCATTTTTGAGCTACGACCAAGGGTTCGCCGCTATCGGGCTTGAAACATTTTTTTATCGAAAAAATCTCTGGAATTTAAAATTTCGAGCGTTTTGTCGTTTAAAAACCATGGAAGATAAGAAAAAAGGGCTTTAGCCCTTTTTTTTGTAGTTCACTTCATTTTTTGACCCTGAATTTTCCGTCAGACCGGGTATCCCGGTTTGCCCGTATCGGGTTACAAAAAAAGCCTGCGGGGGTGAAAAATGCCGATTTTTTGGGAATTTTTTTGAGGGGTTGAAAATGAAAAATTACTTTTTCCCGGGGTTTTCCCGGTGGTTACACTGGGAAAACAAACTGTGTACCAAATTTCAATTTTCTAATCATCGGAAGTAGGTTAAATTAGTAAAAACGTGAGTGAGTGGTGATCAGCAGTCAGTCTTTAAAACATGCGGTTGTATATATATTAGATATATATAAAATATATATTAATAATATATAAATATATAAAAATATATAATGCCTGTAAATTTCTACTTTTAAAAATAAATAATACTTAGTTTATAAAACTATTTTTTTTATGAACACCTTTTTTAGTTTATAAGCGCACATAATATTTTATTCTTTAGCAATAGGTTTTTAATTGTTTCGATGATTTTTTTGTGTATTGTAACTATACATAGTGTTTGAAAAAAAATTTTTTTAAGTGAGAAATACTAAAAGGGGGAAACCAAAGGATGCTCACAAAGGACTCAGGGGGTATCAGGGGTTCATCAGGTGAGAGCTTGTGGTTGGGGGGCCTTATGGAGAGGTCACCAGTCAAGAGTTTATATTAAAGAATCAGTACAAACTTTACTACGTCCTTCTACTTAAATAAAAAAGTTAGATTTTATTAATGAAATAATTAAAAAAAAAAGCAACAAGAACAACTTGTTTTTCAACTTTTAAAATTTTTTTACAAATTTTTTATTTCTGGCCATAAAACACTATTTACCTGTTGAAAATTCAGAAAGTAAATTTTTCTCTTAA
>NW_025784057.1:0-26342 GCF_021130785.1 Homalodisca vitripennis
GAGATAATTGATAGTCGTTCCATCGGTGAGCCTCGTTGGGCGTAATTAATGAAAGAATAGTAATCCATATTCCTGCCTCTGATCTAGCTGTTTACCCACGGCTTCCGCACGCCAAAATCTTAAGAACCGAGAGTCCTTATATTAACTTAGTAAAATTTTTCTTTCTTTTTACTAGTAATAAATTTTTAGATTAACATTAGTGTAATATCTCCGATGCCACGATTGAGCTTAGCTTTGTTGTCTCGATCCGAGAGAATATGTACCAGCCACACGGAGTTTTGAGGTAACCATACTTTCTGTCAAAAAAAAAACCAAACTAAGGGTTGATTTTATACACATTCTTTATAATTTGTAGCCAACGTAAGATAGGTAATTATGTGATATTCTGCATTACTCTTCTGATCAAGCCATGAGCAAATGGTTTTTAATATTAAATAAAATATTGCAGTTAAAGTGTGAATTTTTACGTCAAATTTGAATATTGTATTATCTGGATAGTAAAAGTCCTATGTTTAACAGTGATTGCAAAAACAGATTTAAACAAAAATTTGTCGTTTCTCTTAAGCTTTACTTCTACTGCCTTTAAAACTATAAGTGTAATATCATGGTTTTACAAAGAACAGCTGATTAAAAAATTGTGAAAGAGACTGTTAACCATATGTTTTGACTGCAATGCATTTCTTATGGGGTATTTTCTGTAACCAGTGGGGCGGAAATCCTGAATCGGGAAAGGGCATGGGCATAGCTTATAAAACCTTCTCCGTGGAAAAATACATATACGTACAAATTTTCATCATGATTCGGTCCAATAGTTCACGATTCCATAAAGGACAAACATACAAACATTCATTTTTATATATATAGATCAGGAACCGACACGCGTAAAAACGTACAGTGGTGAAAACTAAGGGGAGGCTGAATCGCACTTTCGAGTTACACAATCAATCACTCAAACTGACATTCCTACAAAATAATTATGGACTGACAGTGAGTGAACAAAAATTGCCAAGAGACTCAAAGTTTGCCAATTTTGGCCGTGTCTTCATGACATCGGTTGACGCCGATTTAGCTTTTACTTGGTTTTATAATGCTAACACATATGACCTGCAAAAATGTAATAGTTCACTAGTTTTAGCCCTTTTTATACGTCCCCATATTTTAGCATCATCAATACTATAGCGGCTGATGATCGAAAATGAACAAACAGTTCATCGATATTAACGAAAACCGGATTACGAGCTGATTGAAAATTTGGCTTTTTACACCAAGAAACAGTGGACAGTGAACAGCTACTATACTCAATGACTTGTTACATACAACCCTGCATACTTTATTTCCAAACATTTGTGCGAGAAACACCTAAGAACAATACAGCTCAGTCCACACGGGCGAGTAAACCGCAATTAATTGAATGCCGGTTTCACTCAGACCAAATAAACCCACTCCCTGAGGTATGACAACTCTATTAGGATTTACGACCGTTGCAGATAGAGCCAGACTTGGCCTTGCCCTTTGCCCTGTCTACACTCCTGGGAGTGTTCAACAGTTCAACGGCTACCACTGGGAACACTGCAATACAAATTCTCATTGTTGTTCATATCAATAACGTAGTCGCACTCTCCGCATGAAGTGTAAACAATGAGAACTAAAAAAAACATTATTTCAACTTTTATAAATTTATTTTTTTTTAATCTTTTAAAACTGTTCTCTGAATACGTATCTCACATTCAATTACTTCCTCTAGGATCTGTGAGAATAGGAATATTGGTAAACCCGAAATTGTGACCCATTATAAAAAACGAATGTAAACTTAACAAAATCCAACACTAGGCAATATTTCATTTTATTAATACAACATGATTTACCTTTTCAGACGTGTTTTCAAAATGATGATTTTGTCTTCTGCACGACATATTACCCATATCTTTATTTATGATATTATTAAAACCCATCACTGGGTTTGGAACAAATTATGTAACAATAACCCTTTAATATTAACGAAATACAGACTCTGATCATTGATGATACATTGTTGAGAATCGTAATTGTAATTACGATAATTGCATTATTTCCGATTATGGATAAAGTTATATAAATCTACGAGAAAAAAATATCAATTTTTGCAGCCATTTACAGACTTGTTTTGTTTGTTTAATGTTTAGTGCTTATAAGCATTTACATGTACGTAAATATGTGACTCATTGTTATGAAAACCTTGATTTATTATGAAAGTTATTACAAAATAAGTATCATGTTTACTCTACAAAATCAATAAAAAAAGCTTGGTAGAACGGTGAGAGAAAGACCAACTAACCCCCTTGACATAAATTTAATATAAATGTTGTCAACCAAATATAAAAAACTAACATTGTATACAATAATCCCGTATTTCGTACTTATTAATTAAAACAGAATACACTATTCAAAGACGCGCAAATGGCAGAAAGGCTTGAGTCAGATGTCGAAGTGACCTTCCCTCTAAACAGTTGAGTGCATTGTTTACAGATTAGGAAACAGAGTGTGCGAGTGTCTTACCGGTTACATGAGAGCCACCAGAGTGGTTTCTTCTGTTTACAACACTCTTGTCTCCGCACAATCTGTTGGTTATGTATCTCTAGGTTAATGTTCCCACTCCAGTCTCGTTGTGTTTACAGATTAGGGTACATAGAGTGTGTGAGTGTCTTACAGGTTACATGAGAGTCAACCAGAGTGGTTTCTTCTGTTTACAACACTCTCGTCTCCGCACAATCTGTTGGTTCTGTACCTCTAGGTTTAATGTTCCGCTCCACTCCAGTCTCGTTGATGTTTACAGATTAGGGTACATAGAGTGTGTGAGTGTCTTTACAGGTTACATGAGAGCCCACCAGAGTGGTTTCTTCTGTTTACAACACTCTTGTTCTCCGCACAATCTTGTTGGTTATGTATCTCTTAGGTTAATGTTCCCACTCCAGTCTCGTTGTGTTTACAGATTAGGGTACATAGAGTGTGTGAGTGTCTTACAGGTTTACATGAGAGTCACCAGAGTGGTTTCTCATGTTTACAACACTCTCGTCTCCGCACAATCTGTTGGTTCTGTACCTCTAGGTTAATGCCCTCACTCCAGTCTCGTTATGTTTACAGATTAGGGTACATAGAGTGTGTGAGTTTCTTACAGGTTACATGAGAGCCACCAGAGTGGTTTCTCATGTTTACAACACTCTCGTCTCCGCACAATCTGTTGGTTATGTATCTCTAGGTTTAATGTTCCCACTCCAGTCTCGTTGTGTTTACAGATTAGGGTACATAGAGTGTGTGAGTGTCTTACAGGTTACATGAGAGTCACCAGAGTGGTTTCTCATGTTTACAACACTCTCGTCTCCGCACAATGTGTTGGTTATGTATCTCTAGGTTAATGTTCCCCACTCCAGTCTCGTTGTGTTTACAGATTAGGGTACATAGAGTGTGTGAGTGTCTTACAGGTTACATGAGAGTCACTGGAGAGTGGTTTCTTCTCTTTACACAACACTCTCGTCTCCGCACAATCTGTTGGTTATGTATCTCTAGGTTAATGTTCCACTCCAGTCTCGTTGTGTTTACAGATTAGGGTACATAGAGTGTGTGAGTGTCTTACAGGTTACATGAGAGTCACCAGAGTGGTTTCTTCTGTTTACAACACTCTCGTCTCCGCACAATCTGTTGGTTCTGTACCTCTAGGTTAATGCCCTCACTCCAGTCTCGTTATGTTTACAGATTTAGGGTACATAGAGTGTGTGAGTTTCTTACAGGTTACATGAGAGCCACCAGAGTGGTTTCTCATGTTTACAACACTCTCGTCTCCGCACAATCTGTTGGTTATGTATCTCTAGGTTAATGTTCCCACTCCAGTCTCGTTGTGTTTACAGATTAGGGTACATAGAGTGTGTTGAGTGTCTTACAGGTTACATGAGAGTCACCAGAGTGGTTTCTCATGTTTACAACACTCTTCGTCTCCGCAACAATGTGTTGGTTATGTATCTCTAGGTTAATGTTCCCACTCCAGTCTCTTTGTGTTTACAGATTAGGGTACATAGAGTGTGTGAGTGTCTTACAGGTTACATGAGAGTCACTGGAGAGGTTTCTTCTCTTTACAACACTCTCGTCTCCGCACAATCTGTTGGTTATGTATCTCTAGGTTAATGTTCCCACTCCAGTCTCGTTGTGTTTACAGATTAGGATACATAGAGTGTGTGAGTGTCTTACAGGTTACACTGTATTGTCCTATTCCGTACTTTTAGATATTTAATTGTTTTGTAATTTGTGTGTTGACTAAGTATTTATATTAATTTATCTTTGTGTAAAAATAATATATTTACGTGTTTTAGTAATAAGAGTGTAATATTTTATTTATTGATAGATATTTGTTTTACTCTATTTTATTACGAGAAATTTATTTATTTATTAATAGTTTAAGGAACACAGTTATCCTTTCTCTTTATTTAAAAAATGGTACGGAATTACAAGATCAAATGAGTTGTTTAAAAGGGATTGAAGGTCTGCATTATTTACATCAGGATGTAATAGATTTGTCAGCTTTATTTTTTTAAATGAGCTTAGGTCTATTAGGGCAACATTTGGCGAGAACGCAATAGATAACCTAATCCCTCATGTTTCCTCCTCTCCTCTCTAAACTTAACGATACAACAAAATCCAACGAAGACCTCAAACGTGACATCGAAGATGTTTCGCCTGGATTTGGTTGCAGCCGAAAATCGATGCACTGACCTCAACAAAAGTTTTAAAGGAATATCCTTAGAATGCTGCGAACTTGAAAGCAAACAAGAAGATGAAGTTCGTCAGCTTAATTTGCAGATTGCTCAATGTAAGAAGGAAAATGAACAACTTAAGGAACAAATCGATCGACATGGGACTGTGAACACCTGCAAAATATAATAGCTGAGCACCAACAGAGAATCGATCTTCTCTCCGGTGAGCGCAAGTGTCTTCTTACTACCATCGAGGTCTTAGGAAGCTGAAATAGAGAGTATGCGGTTGGAACTGAAACGGCTTGAGATACAAGTGTCGGAACAGCCTATTGTGGAAGATGATGAGAACGTTGTACTGGCTGAACTGCTACATCAGCTGCTACCGAGGGCTACTCTGATCTTACCAAGTGTGACTGCTCCCCCCACCCCCCGCCATCAATCCCACCCCTCAGGCAACACCCCCACCTACCTCATCTGACACCTCTGATCCTCCTTGCGTCTCTCACCATACCAAAGACTTTAAAAAAGTGCTTCTTATTGGTGACTCACACTTAAGACATTCTTCTTTTGAAGCTGTTGTAAGAGGTGCACATCTAGAATGTTGTCCAGGTGGAAAAGCCTTAGATATTAAGAACAAACTGTTAGATTATATAGACTTAGATTTAGATGTAATATATTTTCATGTAGGAGCTAATAATTTGAGACGAGGTTACCGGGGCAGGCCGGGCTACAATGGAGGACACGGTAAACGCGAGGCCCTTTCATAGTATTGCTGACCTCCTCTTCACTGCTAAAACCCGATTTCAAAACACAAAAATATTTTTTTAAACAGTGTTTTTGACTAGGCGTGATATCACATACAAAGCGTTGTTCGATTTCAACTCGCAAGTCGAGTTGATGTGCAACAACTTTGATGTCACCTTTGTGGAGGCCAACTGTCACGTCAGTAAACGAGACCTCTCTCGAGATGGCGTACATTTTAACAGGAGAGCCGTAGCACGTTTGGGCTCTCTGTTTTGTTGATGTCATGGCTGCAGCTTTGTATTTCACCTCCCTCCTTGCTCAGAGCCAGCGTCCAACAAACAGCTGGAGAGTTTCTCCTGAGCAGGGAAACTAGCAGCGCGGGGGGGTGAACAACAAAGTCGACGTCTCAAGGTTGCTCATTTGAACATGCGATCCCTGAACACAGGGTTTGATGAAATGAGTTCTTTATTGAGCGATTTTGACTTTGACGTTTTTTGTGTGTCAGAAACTTGGCTACAACCTAGCACCCCATCAGAAAGTTATGGTATACCAGGATATGTCTTGTTGCGAAGCGATCGTCACTTCAACCAAGTTCTTGACAGGCACCAGATGGGTGGAGGAGTGGCTCTTTACATCAAGGAAGGCATTTCATTTGAGCAACATTTCTTGTCTGAAGACATAAATCCTGGAGTAGAACACATCTGTGTAATTCTAAAGTGGAAAGGAGTGGCGGGTTGGGCTTTGTGAAGTGTACAGACCTTCTTATGTGAGATCCTCCAGCCTTGAGGAACTATTTCACTCGCTGTTTGTGGAACTGGCAGTACAAGTCAACACTGTGATTTATTTAGGAGACACAAACATTGACCTTCCTCTCTGCCACAAGCAACGATGCAAAGTATCTCCGCCGTCTCCTGAAGGAACTCAAATGCAGTTTCAGATGGTTAACGAGCCTACAAGAGTTACAGGGACTTCAACCACATTAATCGACCATTATTATCGTGGACAAGTCGACTGAAGTCAAGAGAACCGGTGTAGTAGACACTGCAAGCATTAAAGATCATCGTGGGCAGGTTATGACAGATCACAAAACTTGTTTTTTGTGAGATTTTTGTGCCTAAAGTAAGGCCAAGCTCAAAACTGATCACATACCGAGATTACTCCAAATTTGACCCCGAAAAGGCAGTAGAAACTACTTCAAATGTTAATTGGAATATTGCTCTAGGCATGGAAGGAGTGAATGAAATTGAGCAGTTTATTACTAGTAATATTAAGAAAATATTTGATGAACATGCACCAGTTGTCTTGCAAACGGGTAACAAAGAAAGAAAGCCCCTTGGAGAAGTGATCAACTCAAAGAACTCACTAAGACTAAGAATAAACTTAGAAAATCAATATTGGAGAACCAGACAGAGAAGTGACTGGAATCAATACAGAATTGTTAGAAACAGGTTTAAACCAGTTAATTTGGAAAGCTAAAAAAAGACTATTTCTCTGATAACCTTACTTGTACTAAGTCCTTCTAAGGAATTCTGGAGATGCCTTCGAAAGTGTGATATTGTTCCTGATAAAACGAATAAAACTCTTCAAAACAGCTTAGAGGTTAATGAAATGAATAAATATTTTGTTGAGATGGGCTCAGGGTTGGAGGTAGATAAGGGATTTAGTTAGATTCTTGGAAGCTAATAGAAGGGGTAATGGAGAAACATTTAAATTCAAGACTATTACCGATGATAACGTCAGATGGGCTATCGACGCAATAAAATCTCACGCTACTGGAACGGACGAGATCTCCATCCAAATGATAAAAGCTGTTAGCCCATATGCAATTAAAGCAATCACCCATCTTTTGAATGAAAGCTTTAGATCAGGTACTTTTCCCAATGCTTGGAAATTTAGTGTTATTCAACCATTGCCCAAAAATACCAACCCTACATCTGTACAACACTTGAGGCCAATTTCTATCTTGCCAGCAATGTCAAAGGTGTTAGAAAAAAATAGTTATCGCTCAAATGAATGAATACATTGCAGATAATAAGTTGCTTCCTAAATTGCAGTCAGGGTTTCGCAAAAACTACAGTACCTGTTCAGCGCTGACAAATTTGTTCAGTGACATGTTTCAAGCCAAAGATCGTGGACTGCAAAACTCACTTGTACTTCTAGACTACTCCAGGCCTTTGACTCGATCAACCATGAGAATGATGCTGGCCAAAATGTTGCTATATGGGCTTCGACGAATAATACTGTGAGATGGGTCAAATCATACTTGGGTAGTAGGCAACAAGTCACTAAGCTGGGAGAGTGACAACTTCTTCGCCACTCTTCAAGCAGGCGAGGTGTCCCTCAAGGATCCTGTCTGGGTCCACTTCTCTTCAATCTGTACACTTCCGATATGACAGACAGTATACAAAGCTGCACGGCTCATTTATATGCAGATGACTGTCAACTGCACTTGGCTTACGAACCCAGCAGGATATAATTTAGCTGTCAACAACATAAACACTGACCTTCAGCAAATCTCCGTATGGTCAGCGAAAAAATGGGTTGAAGCTGAACGTAGGCAAGTGTAATGTCCTGCATGTGGCACCACAAACTGTTACTGACATGATGGATGACCAAGGTTTTAGTTGTCAGGCTTAACGGAGAAAGCCCTGGCTGTATGTAACACTGTAAAGACCCTGGGTGTTGTGCTAGACAGTGAGCTCACCTTTACCCATCATGTCACTTACGCCATTCAACGAGCGCTTGGTCGTTTAAGAGGTTTATATAGGTTCAGAGATCTTTTTACCTGAGCCTACAAAACTTCGTCTCATTGCAGTCGTTTGGTTTTGTCAGTATTTCAGTACTGCTATCCTGCATACGGTAATAGTATTTCAAGGGAAAATGTCACTAGAATACAAAAGATGCAAAACACTGCAATCCGCTTCATTTTTCCAACTGAAAGCGTCGTGATCACGTGACCCCTTTCAGAACTGCTATTAACATGCTCCCCATGGAGGACGTGTGCGGGATACTCACCGGCTGCATGATACACAAAACTCTGAAGCTCAAAGAACCGGAGTACCTCTGCGAAAAGCATCGTTTACCGGGATGAGGTCTCTCAGCGTGCAACTCGACAAAACAGGACCCTCCACCTGCCTAGGGTGAGGCTTGAAGTAGGGAGGAGAGGATTTTTCGTACTTCGGTCCGAAGTTGTACAATGGTCTCCCCGGTAACGTCATAAGCTTTAAACTCAGTTACCAGTTTTAAAAAACGACCTAAAGAGCTCTTTCTGTGATTTGTAAATTCATGTTTTTTTTTTGGTAATTATGTTCTATGTGCATGTAAGTTATTGTCAGTATAAGTTATCTATTTAATTAGCTTAGGACATATTTATTGTACTTGACTTGAGTTGTACTGAAAAACAGTGTAAACTGAGTATCGCTTGTAATAAAGGCATTTTTATTTATTTATTTATTTATTTACATGAGAGCCACTGGAGAGGTTTCTTCTGTTTACAACACTCTCGTCTCCGCACAATCTGTTGGTTATGTATCTCTAGGTTAATGTTCCCACACCAGTCTCGTTGTGTTTTACAGATTAGGGCACATAGAGTGTGTGAGTGTCTTACAGGTTTACATGAGAGTCACCAGAGTGGTTTCTTCTGTTTACAACACTCTCGTCTGAGCACAATCTGTTTATTATGTATAAGAAAGAATAATGTCCCCAGTCCAGTCTCGTTATGTTTACAGATTAGCGTACATAGAGTGTGTGAGTGTCTTACAGGTTACATGAGAGCCACCAGAGTGGTTTCTTCATGTTTACAACACTCTCGTCTCCCGCACAATCTGTTGGTTATGTATCTCTAGGTTAATGTTCCCACTCCAGTCTCGTTGTGTTTAACAGATTAGGGTACATAGAGTGTGTGAGTGTCTTACAGGTTACATGAGAGTCACCAGAGTGGTTTCTTCTGTTTACAACACTCTCGTCTCCGCACAATCTGTTGGTTCTGTAACCTCTAGGTTAATGCCCTCACTCCAGTCTCGTTATGTTTACAGATTAGGGTACATAGAGTGTGTGAGTTTCTTACAGGTTACATGAGAGCCACCAGAGTGGTTTCTCATGTTTACAACACTCTCGTCTCCGCACAATCTGTTGGTTCTGTACCTCTAGGTTTAATGCCCTCACTCCAGTCTCGTTATGTTTACAGATTAGGGTACATAGAGTGTGTGAGTGTCTTACAGGTTACATGAGAGTCACCAGAGTGGTTTCTCATGTTTACAACACTCTCGTCTCCGCACAATGTGTTGGTTATGTATCTCTAGGTTAATGTTCCCACTCCAGTCTCTTTGTGTTTACAGATTAGGGTACATAGAGTGTGTGAGTGTCTTACAGGTTACATGAGAGTCACCCAGAGTGGTTTCTTCTGTTTACAACACTCTCGTCTCCGCACAATCTGTTGGTTCTGTACCTCTAGGTTAATGCCCCCACTCCAGTCTCGTTGTGTTTTACAGATTAAGGGTAACATAGAGTGTGTGAGTGTCTTACAGGTTACATGAGAGTCACCAGAGTGGTTTCTTCTGTTTACAACACTCTCGTCTCCGCACAATCTGTTGGTTCTGTACCTCTAGGTTAATGCCCCCACACCAGTCTCGTTGTGTTTACAGATTAGGGTACATAGAGTGTGTGAGTGTCTTACAGGTTTACATGAGAGTCACCAGAGTGGTTTCTTCTGTTTACAACACTCTCGTCTCCGCACAATCTGTTGGTTTATGTATCTCTAGGATTAATGTCCCCACTCCAGTCTCGTTATGTTTACAGATTAGGGAACATAAGAGTGTATGAGTGACTTACAGGTTACATGAGGGTCACCGAGTGGTTTCTTCTGTTTACAACACTCTCGTCTCCGCACACAATCTGTTGGTTATGTATCTCTAGGATAATGTCCCCACTCCAGTCTCGTTATGTTTACAGATTAGGGTCATAGAGTTGTGTGAGTGTCTTACAGGTTACATGAGAGCCACCAGAGTGGTTTCTCATGTTTACAACACTCTCGTTCCGCACAATCTGTTGTTTTGTATATCTCGGTAACATTCCTACTTCAGTCGCCTCTGCCACCTTCACTATAAACTGTGAGGCCTCTCTCTCATTTTGTCTTGCAGGATACACAGAGCGGTTTACAACGGTATTATAAGCTTCGAGTTGGATACGGCATACATTTGTAGGATATATGTAATCTTCAGGATTTTCATCTGCAGTATAGGGTCTTGTGGATTGTCTTGGGTCCCAAAATCCAAAAAGGTGGCATTAATATTTCTGCCTCACGTAGCGTCATAAATATGCCAATCATATTCAGCTAACAATTTTAATTGATAATGTACTCTTAATTTCACTCTGTGCTTTTTTATATAAGCGTAATATAAACTTATATGGCAGAATTAAGGAGTTACTTCGGACAAAAGTAGCATGTTGAGAAAAACATTTTACAGTTTGCAAGAAGTTCCCAAGACATTTAAACGCGTACTTTTATAATTATTTAAAAACCTTACCAGTTTTATAGTATTTATTTGAAATAATTTTCTGTTATTTACACTAAAGACAGAACATTCTTTGCGTAATACACAAAGAATATAGGCAGTTAAAATAGTAATGCGGAAACAGAGAGCTGTAGAAGGTTTAAACGCCGCCCAAAATAGAGTTATAAATGCTATAATAGGGTATTAATAAGACTGTTTGCACTAATCAGCTATTGTATCGGTCTTTTATTGAGCAATCATGCGCCCAATTCATTGTTGTCTATCAATCACAATCAGATAATGGTCGGATCAGAACTGAAATGAGCTATTCATATTTAGTCGTCATGTGGGAGTCGTAAAAGCAAATCCATTACGGCAAAACCATCTTTTCTTTTTACAACTTCTGGGAAACTTTAACTTGTAGTCTTATTGATGTCAGCAAGGAAAATATTGTTGAAAGGCTAAATGAAAGCTTTATTAATTCGTTGTACTTTGCTATGTTTTATGTACGAAATTCCATCCTTTTATGGTTTATATCTTCTTATATCAACATATTCATACTTAAAAGCGTTTGCGTACGGTTCTCTATAATGTAGTATTAGGCCTGTCCTTTTAATAGCACTTTCAACAGCTGTTTATGTGAGCTTCTTAGCGAACTCTTTTTCTGTTCGCTAAAATAAAATAATTCTTAAAGGAGTCCCCCGGACTTCACACAAATCTCTGTCAATTTAAAGTGTATTGATAATACGGAACTAATGAGGTCCAAAATTATCCAAAGCCGAACATAGCCCTACTTCACAACAAGTCTATGTCCATTTTAAAGTGTATGGATAATACAGGGACTAATAAGGCCAAAAATTATCCAAAGCCGAACATAGCCATACTTCACAAAAATCTATGTCAATGTAAAGTGTATGAAAAATACGGAACTAATGAGGCCCAAAATTATCCAAGGCCGAACATAGCCTTACTTCATACAAGTATGTGTCCATTTAGGTAAACGGACTGTAGGTCCACGTCATAAAACTGCCGGAAGCATTTCTTACCTACTTCTTAAGGGGTGGACAGTAGGTCCACGGTCCCGGCCTCTGACCCACTGTCCGACTCACGGGTTTCTTTTGACGAGGGGTTGATAAGGGATCGTCGTACTCACACTGTAGCACTTGAATGGATGTTTCGAGATCTAAACTCTATATTATGCTAAATTAATTTTCAGTACACTACATAAGACAGCTGCAAAAAGAATGAAACGAAATTTTATACATAAAATAAAGTCAGGTTAGTTACGCCATTTCGAATGTCTGTAACGATTTATAGTGTCTACTGGTATATACAGTATTATATAAACGATGGTCCAATATAAGAAATGACTAATACAAACTTACTGTAGATGTTTATGATTCATTAGGACAATGCCAACCAAATTAATCAGATCGTAATATAATGCTATATGGAATTCGTTAGGATATAATCGCTATTAGTAATCCACTTCATATGTGATAGCTTGAATAAACTGTTGTTAATATTTGCTGCTTTAGCAGTACGCTGTGCGAATGTAGTGGAAGCATCACTGACCAAAATAAAGAATAAGTGCAGGTAGAAAAACTAATGCACGGCCAGGTCAGTTTTGAAAAAGTAGGACAGTTAGTTCACAGGTATCGGCGTGGACTAACTGTCCTACCCTGCAGAAAAGTGACGTCAGCCACCCTCGTCCAAACTAGGCGTGGACCTACAGTCCTACAATCGTCCATTTAAAGTGTATGGATAATACGGGAACTAATGTAACCCAAAGTAATCAAAAGCCGATCATAGCCCTACTTCACACAAATCTATGTCAATGTAAAGTGTATGAAAAATACAGAACTTTTTCTGCTTTGTAGTCTTGATGGAAGTGAGCAGGTTTAGTATAAAAGACACTCTTTATTCTTCCACATTTAATTTATTACGAAAGCGCTATTGCCGGTAAGGCATCATCTAATGATCTAACTGATGATGCGTTAACTGGCGAAAGCGCTTTTGAAATCAATTAAATGTGGAAGAATAAAACACGGCTTTTGTATTAAAATACAGAACTAACGAGGCTCCAACATTATCCAACGCCGAACAATAGCCCTACTTCACACACAAATCTATGTCAATGTAATATGTATAGATAATACGAGACCCAAAATTATCCAAAGTCAAATATATCCATCTATGACGTAATTGACACTTTGACAGCTGGGCCATTAAATCGGTGTGTGGGAGGGGGGGAGGTAACAAATACATGTTAGGCGGGAGAGACAGAGCTGCATTCTAAAAATACAACAACAACGAGTGTCCTTGATTCCTCTCCACTCGATAAAGAGGTAAATATATTGAGGCAACCGACGCGACGTGCAGGTCGTTTCCTATAAACGGCCCAACCTTGTCGGTAGCAGACCTTGATACCTTTGAAGTAGAATAAAAAGTCGACAAAGTCAATTTGTCGTGGGCGACTGGCGACATACTGTATCCGTCCAAGTCCAAATTTGTCAGTAACAGAAATGTAAGCCTCTCGACCAGAATAGGGGTTGTTGTGAAGATCGACGGCAAAAGGAATTTTCCTCATTACACTCATACAAGACTTCAAAGTCCATTCAAATCTCGTACTTTCACCTCCCTGACAACGAGACAGTCATTTCTCTGCTTGTGGCAGTCTACAGATATTTTCAAAAACCTCAGGTATTTTTTTAAGTTAACTATCAAACTGAAAATATTAGTAATAAATATCAATTGGACCGAATAATTTACATTGACAAAAAGTGGTTATTTTGGAGAACTTCGTTTGAATCTGAATTCTTGTTTAAAATTTGATGAAAAGGTTATAAAGGATAATATGAGTTCGGACATTTGCCATCGTTATAGGTTACAAAATGTACAACACCTCTTAAAGGACGTTACTGAATTCGTTGCCAAATAAATTTGTGATGTTTTTTGTTTTTAGATTCAATACTAGTTTGATGGTAATTTCTATGTGGTGATAAGTAATTCTTTTGGGATTCAGACCAAAAAAAAGAAATAAACTGTGCTGGCTTTATTGATGTTAAATGGTGCTTTTATAGAGAAAACCTTTAAACATTAGACATGTTCGATCCAAAATTTACGTATAAAGGTCAGATGGTTGGAATGCTTAGTTGACTTGAGGTGTAATATATCAAGTTCCACTGATTTGTTTACTAGTTCTTGAGTCCGTAACGAGAATCAATTCTTTGTTTACAGTTTGTTAATGACGATGGAAGGTTTGAAAGGACAATAGAGGTTCGGACATTGCTATCGTTATATGTCACCACTTCATAACATTATAATGTTGTAACATAGGTGTTATACATTTTGTAACATATACCGAACGTTACAAATGACCGAATCCAACGTGTATTACAAGCGAGTATCACAGCTAGACTATCAACACTGGTGTGTATATTACACGCACCTTACTGCGTCTCAGGATGAGCTCACGACAGAAATCTAGTGGACAACAATCAACAAAGCGGCTACAAACGTGGAATTACACAGAGTTGGCAGAGGCGAGCTCTGGCACCCTGCCCACAGCATCTCTGCAGCTGACCGTGTATTATAATAAGCGAGTATACACAGCTAGGCTATCAACACCGGTGGTGTATATTACACGCACCTTACTGCGTCTCAGGATGAGCTCACGGCAGAAATCTAGTAGACAACAATCAACAAAGCGGCTACAAACGTGGAAATACACAGAGTTGGCAGAGGCGAGTTCTGGCACCCTGCCCACAGCATCTCTGCAGCTGACCGTGTATTATAAGCGAGTATCACAGCTAGGCTATCGACACCGGTGTGTATATTAACACGCACTTAACTGCGTCTCAGGATGAGCTCACGGCAGAAATCTAGTAGACAACAATCAACAAAGCGGCTACAAACGTGGAATACACAGAGTTTGGCAGAGGCGAGTTCTGGCACCCTGCCCACAAGCATCTCTGGAGCTGACCGTGTGTATTACAAGCGAGTATCACAGCTAGGCTATCAACACCGGTGTGTATATTACACGCACCTTACTGCGTCTCAGGATGAGCCTCACGGCCAGAAATCTAGTAGACAACAATCAACAAAGCGGCTACAAACGTGGAATACACAGAGTTGGCAGAGGCGAGTTCTGACACCCTGCCCACAGCATCTCTGCAGCTGACCGTGTATTACAAGCGAGTATCACAGCTAGGCTGTCAACACCGGTGTGTATATTACACGCACCAAACTGCGTCTCAGGATGAGCTCACGGCAGAAATCTAGTAGACAACAATCAACAAAGCGGCTACAAACGTGGAATACACAGAGTTGGCAGAGGCGAGCTCTGGCACCCTGCCCACAGCATCTCTGCAGCTGACCGTGTATTATAAGCGAGTATCACAGCCAGGCTATCGACACCGGTGTATCTTCTTTATCTATAACATTCAGTAATTTGACGAAAATCGACAATAGGAAATAATGGATTTGAATATTTAAGTATCTAGTTATTTCCGGTGGGAACAAATTCAAATTATGGAAATCTCTATAGTATCATGTTGTTCAATGTAATTAAATACAACTTGAGGTTGAATAATTGATAAAAATTCTTGGCGCATGGCATCTTACAAAAAAAATTGTTTTTAGGTATTCATATCTTTAAATATTGAATAACAATAAGGATATCTTCAGGTATTTTAAAGGAACGTTAAATCTAAAAATCCACAACCAAAATCGGTCAACTACACAAGGACATAATTCTAACTACCATTTATTTATCATACATAAAAGCCATACAAATTGTTTTTATCAAGATTACCTAGTTATCAAAATAGTCTTTTTACGCAAATCCGCCCTCATAATTGCAAATAGAGGGCGCATTCTAAAGGCTTTATTGACTTTATATTGTGAACAACAACACTACATAGAACAACCACAGTCATGTTACGCAATTCGTCTCATAATTGCAAATAGAGGGCGCATTCTAAGGGCTTGATTGGCTTTATATTGTGAATAACAACACTACATAGAACAACCACAGTCATGTTACGCAATCCGTCTCATAATTGCAAATAGAGGGCGCATTCTAAAGGCTTTATTGACTTTATATTGTGAATAACAACACTACATAGAACAACCACAGTCATGTTACGCAATTCGTCTCATAATTGCAAATAGAGGGCGCATTTCTAAAGGCTTTATTGACTTTATATTGTGAACAACAACACTACATAGAAACAACGACAGTCATGTTACGCAATTCGTCTCATAATTGCAAATAGAGGGCGCATTCTAAAGGCTTTATTGATTTTATACTGTGAATAACAACACTACATAGAACAACCACAGTCATGTTACGCAATTCGTCTCATAATTGCAAACAGAAGGCGCATTCTAAAGGCTTGATTGGCTTGACATCGTGACTAACAATACTGTATATGACAACCACAGTCAATTTACACAATATGTCTCATAATTGCAAGATAAAAAGGCACATTCTAAACGCTTCATTGGCTTTTTAGTCTCAGTAACAAATACTATATATGATTTACCACAGTAATGTTATACAGTACGTCTCATAATTGCAAAATACTTTTCGTATCTCACGAAAAATAAGAAATGTTATGCTAGTACCACAGCATATTAGGAATCGGTGTTGGTCTTTATTATTGAAATAAAATTCGGTAAACGAAATGATATGGTCTCGCCAACTTCTTATACGAGCAACATTGTCAATGTTGACACTCCTTAAAATCAATCGTTTCGATCCAAACGGCGAAGGAAAGGACACGCTGAAGGAGCGGAAGTTGATTTATAACGTCTCGGGCTTCTCTGGCTAGGCCCGGCCCGGCGAGTCGATATCAATAAAAGAATCTGCTCCATCGTCCCAATGTAGGAAAACACCGGACTTCATTTTTCTCAGGCAAGGTCGCTCTAAGAATAAACAACACGGACTGAGAATAAATCTGAATTTACGATATATGATGTATCGCTAGTCATCCATTACCCTTTAACGATCGATTGTTACTTGTGTTTATTGTTTATGTTTGAGACTAAATTTCAAAAGTGTTTTTGCGAACAAAACGTACACATTCATTTCTTTACAGTACAATAGTATTTTTTAATGTAGAAACTGTGTTGGCTATGTTAAACGCCGGTGACATTTTCTCAGGCAAGGTCCGCTGTAAAGAATAAACAACACGGACTGAGAATAAATCTGAATTTACGATATATGATGTATCGCTAGTCATCCATTACCCTTTAACGATCGATTGTTACTTGTGTTTATTGTTATGTTTGAGACTAAATTTCAACTGTGTTTTTTGCGAACAAAACGTACACATTCATTTCTTTACAGTACAATTAGTATTTTTTAATGTAGAAACTGCGTTGGCTATGTTAAACGCCGGTGACATTTTAATCAGTTAAAAGCCGGCTGTTTGACTTCATCCACTTTAACGACCACTTTGTCGTAAGATTACAGAGATGTCTCATTTAAAAAATATAATTAACACGCAGCTAGACACTTTTTAGGTCTATCGCTATTTTTAAAGGTTATTCTGAAAAACTAACTTTATTTACTTTACCATTTAAATATTAAAAAGTATCCATTTTATACAAAGAGCATGGGGGTTTGTTTTTGTATTTTTTGGGGGGGGGGGGGGGGGGGGCCCCAAATTTTTGCGTGTTGAATTATGACACATCCTTTACACAGATGGTGTGAGAATTGGGGTGTGGTTGTGGTGTTGGGCAATTCCCCAAAACGAAACTATAAAAATCAAAAATGAAAAAAGTGCACACGTTTTTTCACCATTTTTCACCACAGATGGCTATTGCGGGAAACAGCCCAAACCTATTTCACAGTTGCAAGTAATTATCGACCTTCCCAGGAATCGAACCCCAGACCCCTCGATAAGAGAGGCGCAATCTTACCCTAAGTTACGGTCAAGGTCTTGTACCGTAAATTAGTTAATTAAATTTCATACAATGTAAATTTCGCAACCTAATCAGCCAGTATAATATAATATTTATTTTACATCCAATGTTCCGGAACTAAATTATTGGGCGGAGTAGTAACTACCTAATTGGCACGCGTATGAATTTTTTCTTCTAACCCTTTGTAGCAGCCCAACTACGTAACCGATTAGACCTCGCGCGCTTTGTCCGTAAGTAAAATTTATCTTTTCGTATTATTAAATTAGCCCTTTGATGCCAAACGTATAAAAATGAATGTAACGTAAAGTAAAGATGTGATTTGTAAAGTAACTTACCCTTGAAGATCTTTTTATTTGCTTGATGGAGATAGATAAAAGGTTTGTGGCGTCGTCCTTATGGCGACGAGCACGTTGTTATAAATAGTAATTTGTATCATTAAATGGCTAATACCGTCGCGAATTTGTTTTAGGCGAGTTTTACGTAGCTGATGTATTCTCACGTGTTTGTTTGAATAGATGGGCACCACTTCCCAACTTCTATTCCTCTTCTAGAAATAACCGTTTTTAGACTACAGCTTCAATGTCTCGTGCCAAGACGCCGATACCCGGGTTGTGAGTCTACCTATTGTGAAGGGAAGTGAAATATTATTGTTTTGTAAAGTAAAACGTCGTACGCATAATTCAATAGAACATTGGATATTTTAGGCCCACCTAGAAGATATATTTTTAGTTATTATATTCTAATTGGCAGCAACGTGGCAGTACATAACTTTTCCTTTACCATCTAAAAGTGGTGCTTTTAAGTTTTCGTAATTAAACTGAACTTATAAGTAAACTTTGTATTTCTAGTATTTATTACTACGACCTTCAGAAGTCACCACCCCCATGTGTTATCGTCATACGGTACACATATTTATTGCGCAATACTCTGCTATTGATGGTGCCTACTCTGCCATCAACTGGGTGAAACTGAGTGAAAACGCCACGATGCCTGCCATTAAAATAGAATTATTTGTCTAAAGATGAGTTGGTAATTTGAACTGATATCTAGAGGTATTAAATTAAATAGTGACAGTACAGTAAATGAACTCAGAAAGTCCTTAAGACAGTGTTTGAGAAACAATATTTTACCTACTCCTAGTAGCCTATTAAAAATAGACCACAATCAGGAAGTAAAACTTCTCAGTGAAAAAGTGATATTATTAGAACATGGGTGCAGTGAATTGAACAGTGCTAGTTCACCTTTAGAAATCACCAAATTCCAAGAAAATGTGTAAAACATTTAATAAACCGTTTATTTTTAGACAACCAGCTAGAACTAAGTTCTGTACATAGTGAAACTTTATCAGCTTTAAAGTGTAGGCTAGTAAATGTTGAACAACAGTTAGCTAAAAACTTGCTACCTACAGTGAACCTAGAACAGCTTAAAGTGTTAGAAGCCAATTTAAATGAATCATTAGAACAAGATGAGGCTATGGAACAGGCAGTGAAAGAACAAATAGGCCCTATTTCTGTACAACCACCAACAATATCACAGCCTACTGTCAGTACCCCCACTTTGCCTATAATGCCTATTTATAATGCAAACAATGATTGTATTAGTCAACCTGTGTCTGGTTTAAATATGTTTAATAAGTTTAAAACAACCCTGTAGAATGTTATTTACAAAATTTTACAGTAACAAATGGCTTAGTAGTACCTGAGCTAATAAACTTTTTGAAAACTTTGTTAAAACTAAAATGTGAAACTAGCCTATCAGAAAATGAAATTTTAGCATTGTTACCATGTTATGCAAAAGGTCCACTTTTAGGCCAAAATAATACAGTGTAAGTCTATCATGCCCAATGTCAACTATCTACACAGGGAATTAATTAGTGCTTTTATCCCTGTAGGCCTAATTGAAAGACTGAGACTAGATTTAGTTTATAGGCCACAAAGGTTTGATGAGCCACTGTATGAATACATCTATGACATCAAAGAGCTCAGTCAAGTTTTATTGTGTAACATAAGTGAACAGGACTTGGTAACTTGTATAAAAAGAGGTATTAAGCCTACAGATAGAAATAAGTTAATTTTTGAAAACAATCCCATTTGTTTTACAGATTTGGAAAATGTGTGTATAGCTAGTAACAATATAACCTTTAATGATAACTTAAGGGACAATTTAAGTAAGACATATGTTAACAACATGTATCCACCACATGTTGAACTTAGAAAAAAGTAGGCCTACTGTCAAAAACCCAAAGTTATGTTTCAATTGTAATAGGCCTGGTCACTTAGCAAAAAATTGTTTTAGGAATCCAAAAAACTAGTTGATAGGGGAGTGGTATTACACACAACACCTAAAAATATCCCTCCCCGGTTTCAGAAGTTTAAGAATAATAATTTTATAAATAGTAGTACAGTAAGAAAAGAAAAACACTATTTTATGAGAGTCTATGGTAAGGTAATTAAAAATTGGAGTAAATTAAACTATAGAAAACCTAATTTAAGACTAAATGTTAGACAGTGTAATAATATGCCTTTTAATTGAAGCTATAGTGGGTAAAAATGTAAAAACAAACTGCTTATTAGACACTGGTGCTACAAGAGATATAATGAGTAAAGAATTTTATGATAGCCTATTGTTGAATAAAAATGTTTCTAAATTAATGAAGTCAGATGATAGAATGTTTGCTGCAAATAACACTGAAATAAAATGTTTTGGTTACTGTTATGCTAAGATAAAAATTTCTAAATTTTGTTGGAAAGTAAAATTTATTGTATTGGATAATTTTAAAATGGGACATTGTATTGGGAAACCCATTTATAACTAATAGCGAATTAATTTTAGATCTTGATGGAGATTCATGTTATTTTAAATTCAATTGTAATGAGAAAATAACTATTGTCAGACAACAGCCTTTTGAACATGAAGTAAACAGCATTGATGTAAAAATAGGGTGCACTAGAGCTGAGGCTGAGATACAAAACCTTATAGGGGATTTTCCAAATGTTTTTACTCCAAAATTAGGAGAGGCTCTAGATTTGGAAGTGAAATGAGTTCTCAATGACCCCACACCTGTAAATATTAGGCCTTATTTTATGAGCCCTCCTACTGTAAATAAGATGAAAACAATAATACAGGATTGGTTGGACCAAGGAATAATTGAACCCAGTACTTCAGCCTACTCCAGTCCAGCCTTTTTAACCAAAAAGGACAGACTTGTAGTCAATTATACCGAATTAAATAAAAAGTTACAGAAAATTGATTTTCCCATTGGTGATTTAAATAATTATTATCAACATCTTAGTGGAGCCAAATATTTTTCAATAATAGATTTAAGAAAAAGTTTTTTGCAATGTCCATTATCACCTGATAGTCAAGATCTTACCTCATTTAGCACTATATTTGGTAAATATAAATTTAAACGAGTACCCTTTGGTTTACATGTTGGTAGTGCTGTATTGTCCGCCTATCTGGATAAAGTCCTAGACAATATAAAATTTAAATATGTGATAAATTTTTGTGATGATATCTTTAAGTGTACAGTAAAGACCTTGATTCGCATTTAGTACATGTCAGAGAGATTGTAAATAGACTAAGCAAACATGGCTTAACGGCAAACCTAGAGAAAGCAAAGTTCTGTTTTGAGGAAATCTCCTTTTTGGGGAACTTAATAAAAAATAATACAGTAACTATAGATCCCGAGCGAACAAGGAGTATAAGAGAATTTATGCCGCCTAAGAACGCCAAACAAATTTCACAGTTTTTTAGGTATGACCAATTTCTTTTCAAAATTTATAAATAATTATGCCGAATTATGTAATCCTTTAAATCGTTTAAGAAGGAAAAACGCTAAATTTATTTGGACAAGTGAATGTCAAGATTCGTTTGTAAAGTTAAAAGAAGCTATAATGAATCCTCCTGTACTCCAGTTAGCCGATTTTTCTAAGCAATTTATAGTAATGACAGATGCTAGTGGAATAGCCGCAGGTGGTTGTTTGTTACAGGAAAACGACCAAAATGAATTAATGCCAATAGCCTATTACTCTAGGGAAATTTACTGATGCCGAATTAAAATATACTGTTTATTGAAAAAAGAAGCTTTGAGTGCACTAATTTGCATAGAAAAATGGCACGAATTTTTAGAAGTAAGAACCTTTAAATTAATAACTGATAACCAAAGCTTTATCCTATGTCCTCAATCACAAAAGGAAGGTAGGTAGGAAGACTTGCCCGGTGGATCGAGAGGATTTTGAATTTGCCATTTGAGGTTGAATTTTAAAAGTTTCCACCGATAATGCACTGGCAGATGCCCTATCACGTATGTTTGAGGGCGAGTCGACGGGAACAGCTGATCCGAGCCCCAGTGACTGCCGGAACGTTCCAGACCAGGATAAAAATAGATTATCGATTTCCTTCTGCCATTCTAACTCCTCCCGAAGGCAAACAGGTAAACGAACATCTAATGTAAAGCCTAAAATGCAGATAAATAATAAGTGCAATAAGAAGGATAATTTGTGGTTGTTAATTAATGATTTGCCATTAGCGTTTAAAGATTTAGAAAAATATCAACTTCAAGATAAAGAAACTCAGCAAATCATTCAATCTGTAAAAAGCAATAGTAACAATTTATGTTATTTTATAAAAAACAATTTACTGATGTACAAAAGGAATGTAAAAAAGTAAGAGTAAGATATTTTTGCCTGTACAGTTAATTGATTTAGTATATGAATTCTTCCACAGTTCTTTAATAGGAGGTCATTTAGGCATTGCTAGAACGCAAAGAAAAATTAATCAGTATTTTTTATAGACCTGATTTAGACGAAATTATAAAGGCAAAAGTCAAAGAATGTAATGTTTGTAAAATGAGTAAAGTGTGCCAAAGAAAATATGAAGGCGAATTAGTATCTGTGCCATTTAAGAACAATATGGATTGTTTATTCATAGATCTTTTAGGTCCCTTAGTGAGAACTAGAAACAGCAATGTATATTTACTTGTAGTTGTAGATGCCGCCAGTAAATTTCTATGGCTAATCCCTTTGAGGGAATGTAAGAGTGCTGAAATATGTAATAAATTAGACCGCATAATTTTTAACAACTTTTCTGTACCTAAAATAATAGTGTCAGACAATGCCGCATATTTTACATCACTGTATTTTAAGAAAGTTCTTATTTAAGAATTTTATTGAACACCGTAGACTAGCGCCTTACAGGGCTAATGGAAATCAATCAGAAAGGCATATTAGAAAACATATCTACATTATTACGTAGTTTCTATCATAACTGTCATAGTAATTGGGATAATGACCTAGGCTATATACAATTAAGTTTAAACACCGCCCATAATGAAAGCACTGGTTTTGCTGCCTTTGATTTAATGTTTTAATCATTCCTGTAATAAATGCTTTATCTAATTTATGGAAGCTAAATGATCTAATTGGTGAGAAATTTGTCCAAGGAAACTGTTGTAAACAATTTAAAGAGAGCTGTGATCAATGTAAAAAGGAGTATAGCACATAACAGTAAATAGACAAAAGTACTCAGAGCAAAATGTAAAACATCCCTTTAAGTTGCATTCCTTAGTATGGATTAGAACCCACTATTTAAGCAATAAGGTAGAAAAGTTTTTTGTGCAAAATTAGCACCAAAAATATGTAGGAATTTATAGAATTTTATATTTTTTAAGCCCTGTAACTTGTATTGTACAACACACTGAAAATGTTTTGAATGTAAAAAAGGTTCATATTGTAGATTTAAAATTAAATTAAGACCTGTTCTGTATAAAAAAAAAAAATTTGTAGCATCCCTAGCTTAAGGAACCACTTGCTGCCAAATTTAAAAGATAAGATAAAATCCAGGAAGTTAACTGTTTGGTGAATTCTTAACGAATGTGTCAATAAAAAAAAAAATAGAGAAAAATAATTTGTAAATAGACTTAGTGTAAAGAAATGAGACAAAGTTGATCCTGACTGTTTGTAATGAGGGAACCAAATATGAAAAATTGTCTGTGTTTTGTAGGTATGCCGAAATGTTGAATTTTGAATTTTGTAGATATATTTGAAGTGTTAAAATTCATGTAGATGTAAGATGTATAGGATGTTGTATGTAAATATATATATTAAGAGTGATGCAGTATTAATAAGAAATGTGAGACTTAGCTTCTCGTGAGGGGACGTTTCATTCCAAAGCATTCGATCCATATTGGTAACTTGTCCGCAAGTCTCAGGGTATTTAATGGCAAAACACTATACACAAAACACTGGTATGAATGCAAAAAGAAGTATGAATGTGGCGCCTATATAACAAAACACTACACTACACTTGTTTACGATTTAATCGCCTTAAATGCCCTTATTCTTGCAACGACCCGCAAATTCTAAAACGCTGCAACGTGCACTGCATGCAAATAGTTTGCCTAAATTGATTTTCTATTTTTGGTCCCTAAGCGAGCAGTCCATAGAACTGCATTGGCATGCGATCTAGCGGATTTCATAGGAAACTTTTGAAACCCCGCGCTATCGTATTGTTATGGTTGAATTTGAATTTATGTAGTGAATAAAAGGTTGAATTAAGTTTGATATTTAGAATATGTTTAAAGTAAAGCGACTAACTAGGTTGCGAAATCAAAACAGGGGGGATATTCTGTACCGTAAATTAGTTAATTAAATTTCATACAATGTAAATTTCGCAACCTAATCAGCCAGTATAATATAATATTATTTTACATCCAATGTTCCGGAAGCTAAATTATTGGGGCGGAGTAACTACCTAATTGGCACGCGTATGAAAATTTTTTCTTCTAACCCTTTGTAGCAGCCCAACTACGTAAACCGATTAGACCTCGCGCGCTTTGTCCGTAAGTAAAATTTATCTTTTCGTATTATTAAATTAGCCCTTTGATGCCAAACGTATAAAATGAATGTAACGTAAAGTAAGATGTGATTTGTAAAGTAACTTACCCTTGAAGATCTTTTATTTGCTTGATGGAGATAGATAAAAGGTTGTGGCGTCGTCCTTATGGCGACGAGCACGTTGTTATAAAATAGTAATTTGTATCATTAAATGGCTAATACCGTCGCGAATTTGTTTTAGGCGAGTTTTACGTAGCTGATGTATCTCACGTGTTGTTTGAATAGATGGCTACCACTTCCCAACTTCTATTCCTCTTCTAGAAATAACCGTTTTTAGACTACAGCTTCAATGTCTCGTGCCAAGACGCCGATACCCGGGTTGTGAGTCTACCTATTGTGAAGGGAAGTGAAATATTATTGTTTTGTAAAGTAAAACGTCGTACGCATAATTCAATAGAACATTGGATATTTTAGGCCCACCTAGAAGATATATTTTTAGTTATTATATTCTAATTGGCAGCAACGTGGCAGTACATAACTTTTCCTTTACCATCTAAAAGTGGTGCTTTTAAGTTTTCGTAATTAAACTGAACTTATAAGTAAACTTTGTATTTCTAGTATTTATTACTACGACCTCAGAAGTCACCACCCCCATGTGTTATCGTCATACGGTAACAGTCTAACAAAATATTCTAAGGTTTGAAGAGAATTAGAAATAAATACGTAGCCTACGTAAATATTAGAAAAGTAGTTTGGTGTTTTATCCGTCGCTAAAACAATACCGTACTTATTACATTCAAATTGATCCCTGAAACAATTGCAAAGAGAGACAAGAATGGCCTCACCAATACATTCCTCGCCACCGAACCTCAACTTACAATAAATCATTTGTCGTTACTGCTTGCCGAGGATGGAATTCCCTTCCTAACCATATTAATTCAGTAAGGAGTCGAAACCGGTTGCAGCCTTACTGAAATGTTCAATTGCTAGAAACGATGTCAGCGATGGTTCAGTTGGGGTAGGTCTTGGAGGACGGGGTGCTAATGAATGTGTGTATGAATGTACTGTAAGAATGTATGTGTACTTCGAATTCGTATTAAATTCTTAAAGAGACATTTATTATAACCGTATGTATTTACCTTATACCACACTATATATAACCTTTACATTTTTATATATTAAAAAATAAATTAAAATTTATTAATAAAAAATGAATTAATTAGTTATTTATTTTATTTATTTTTTTAATTTGTTTTTGTTTTTTTTTTAATTTTGTTTAGACCTTTATATGTTTTTAGTTTTTCTTTTGTATTTTAAGTATTCATTTAAATATATACATTTTTACTTTAAAATAATTAATTTTGTATAGGTTAAGCATTTTTTATTTTTATATTTCAAGAATAAATTAATCATTTACCACAATTGTATTAAAACTATTGTAAATGTTCTGTATACAATATGAGGTTGAGTGGTAGAGACGGCTTAATAGCCCTAACTCCCGCCTCTTTAATAAAGACATTTTTCATTTCATTATATAATTTCGTTTTATTTTAAATATAGTAATTTTATTTGGCTATTAGTATTATTGTATTAGGGTTCATTGTATAGCCTAATGG
>NW_025784058.1:0-26810 GCF_021130785.1 Homalodisca vitripennis
TAAAACCCATCTCAGAAGCTTTCTTCATGATTTCTTCATCTGAGAGCTGAGTCAGGGATAATTGGACAGGTCTTTGTCGCGGATCCCTGTTCACCTTGACCGACGCAGATGTACTCTTTTGCCGAAGATTGTGTTGAAAAACTTTCCTCAGAATTAGGACTGGCCATCTTTTCTTCTGCGACAGGATCAGACCTGTCCTCCTCCGGAGAGTAAGGTTCATCAGTCGACCTGTAGGCTTGAACAATCGGGTCTGACTTCAAATCCATGCTTTTTGGTTCGTCCGGTTTCTTCTTGATACTGGATATAATATCCTGAAGATCAGAGGGGAGAGATATTTTGGAACCTTTGCCTCTGTCCAGGTAAGAGCTGTCCATGGGTGGGGGTGTGATCGAGCCAGATGGACTATAAGCTTCTTCTATTTCTTCTTCATCTTCTTGTGTACCGATCATTATTTCCTGTAATTAAAATAAGACTAAGTAAGCATAACAATAATATTATAAACACACTTTTAACACATTTTCATTGAGTTTCATACCTGAAACTATGCCATACAATATAGTAATGTAATTTATACGTGATGATACACACAATACAGGCGTCTCACCTGAGGAGGAGACATTCCCACAATTGTGCTGAGGCTTTCGATTTTCTGTTTGCGCTCCTCGATGTCATTGATCATCTGGTTGAGTTTGTCGACCTTGCGCTGAAGCTCGGCACTGCAGCCTGGAGATGAGGCTCTAGGGTCTGAATTTGAAGCTTCACCGCCAGGACTGTACGGTGCATCGGGATCTTCATCCTCCGGGGTATAAGGGGTATCTCCGTCCTCCACCACAAAGTCCTCACTCACTGAAAACAAACACAAAGTCATTAGCAAACTGAACGTGATACAAGTGAACACTAAAACACACTCCTGTCGTGGAGCAGCAACATTTCAATCGACTTACTGCTTCTTTTGTCCCATATCACTCAGCAGAGCTAGGTTAGGGTTGAGGCATGAATTCCACCAGCATAACTTTTACCATGTCCTTCTGCTGTTAAGGGCCTCACATTGCTGTTCAGACTTGGGAAATAATTTACACTTTTGGGAAATGTTTGATCATCTACTGTATAGTCCTGATCTTGATTACCACCTTTTTCATCCATCCATCCTTTTGAACCATCGTCTTGGGAAGCAATTCAATGACGATGAAAAAGTGAGAATGGCCGTAAATTCTTAGCTGTCAGAGCATGTGGTAAATTTCTTTGAATTCAATTAGTTTTAAGATTTTACAAATTCTTAAATAAAAAGTCAACGATGTAGAAAAAATGAAGAAAGAAACCAATGTAAAACCTGAAAATAATTGGTATTTTGAATAATTTTTTGGGTTTTTATATATGAAAAGAGGCTCTTACTTTAAAAATGTCCCTCATAGACAATTGTGTAAAACAAAACTGAACTAATACTATAATTAACCCTTTCAGTGCCAAAGTCTGGTTTTACCAAATGTTTGGAAATGTGCAAAAATGCCACTTCCTGATTGCACTAGACGTTTGATAATAAGATATAAAGTCTTAAAATGTAAATTTTGGCTTTGTTTTTATACAAATTTTACTAGCAGTTACTAGCAACTTCATTTGAAATTCTCTGCTGAACAACTAAGAAATCATAAGCATCCTCAATTTCTGTTCCTTCAGCTACTGTAAATATGCCGTCTCTTAATGTCAAACAAAACTAATTTTGAACATCCAGAATATAATAAATGGATTGAAATTTACAAGCACTGCCATCTATAGTACAAGTCGGATAATACATCTGTCACAACTATTTGCAGCAAGATATGTAGTGCTTTGAACATTCACATACAATATTCTAGACCGAGTATTTCATATTGAATAGAATTTTGGGATGAAAATATGTTTATGTACGAGGGGGGTACCCAAAGAAACCGGAATTTTGTTTTAAATATACATATATTTTTTTTTTACAAAATCATTATCACCTTCAAAGTATTCTCCATTGCACTTTAAAACAGTTATCCCATCATTGTTGATGCAGACAATGACTTTTATTTGAGAATAATAAAGTCATTGATTTTATACCATTATTGGTGCCATGTTTTTTAGTTCATAAATCATACTAAAGAGTTAATGAATTTATTTTAGTATATAAACATTAAGTTTATTAAAATCTCACTGATAAATGATTATTGTTATTTCCCAATCTGCTGTTCAACTTTTCAGTTGTCGAAATGTTTTAAATACTTTTGATATAATTACGGCTTATCTTGTCTAAATTCCTGTTACCAAAACTACTAAATAAAGTTTATTTTCTCAAAATTATTACATATTCCCTTAACATTTTATACAGTTTTTAACATGACCAATCAACTCAGACACATAAAATGAAAAATACTTATTTAATTTATAATTTTTTATATTTTTAAATATAGAATATTTTAAAATACACATAGCGAAGCTCTAGAAACAGTCTGTCACTAAAAAAACGTAGAACAGTTAAGAAAGACTTACCGGGACTACTACGTGAACTGCGATTGCTTGTCTTCAGCTTGATGACTCTGGGAGTGTCGGGTGAGTGAGGCGGTGTGAACGACTCTGTGTCGGGGTGTTGATGTTGTTGGGTGGGCGTGTGGCTATCCTCGTCAGGAAGTGGGGGGGTGTGTAGCTTCTCTCGGACTTCTTGGCGACCTTCGGTACAAATGGCAGCTCGTTGTCTGTCAACAACCGCTTTCTCCTTGTCCTCACAATAATCCCCAGCAACAGGTGAGGTCTGTAATCCTCGAATCCCGGACCGTCCAGAGGCAGAAGTACCTGAGGGACAGGACTATGACTGGGCAAAGGCAAGATGTAGAAATCCTTTATCATTTTGGAATTGTTGCCGACTACTCCTAAACGGTTTCTGCTGCTCAGATACGAGTAGAAGCTCAAGTAAGACATTTTGTCTTCTTCGTTATCTGCAGAAAATCGAATGACTAGAATTTGCTTTGTGCCCGATTTTTTCATTTTTGAAATGTAATCCCAGGCAGTCTCAGGGCTGATTCTGCCAACACAGTCGATAGTGTCTGGCAGATCAAACTCAAGGTCACTGCAAACCCCTGAAACTTCTAGTATTGATGTAGAAAACTTGGCAACATCTGGCATCAGAAGTGTTCCCCTCCATATAGGAGGTTTTGTAGATTCGTCGTCCTCGAAAGCATTGAAAGGTGGAGTCGTGATATTTACTGTTGAACTTGGTTCTCTATCAGAAAGATCTTCTTCAGCCGCAGCACCTATTTCTTCCTCGACAACCACATCATTGATGATTTCTTTAATTTCAGCATCAAAGATTGCTGGTTGGATCGCAGGTATGTCTATACCTTCATGGACTTTTTCCAACGTGAGCTTTTCATCTCCAGAAGTAACTTGACTAGCTTCAGAATCTTGACTTGTTTTTCTTGACTGGCTTTTACTTCTTTCTCTTGGTTTACTTTTGCTTCTACTTCTTGTATAACTCTTACTAGTATTCTCATCAGAACGATTTTTACTTCTGCTCCTGTCTTGTTCTCTTGTTCGACTCTTGCTCCTGTCTCTTGCACTACTTTTGCTTCTTTCCCTCGGTCTACTCTTGCTCCTTTCTCTTGGTCTGCTTTTGCTTCTCTCTCTTGGTTTGCTTTTGCTTCTCTCTCTTGGTCTACTTTTACTTCTTTCTCTATCCCGAAGCCTACTCCTACTTCTGTCCGGAGGTCGGCTCTTACTGCGTCCTCTTTCTTCTGTTTTATTTTCTTTACTTTTTACAGTCTCTTCAGCACTCCCACTTCTACTTCTTAGCCTGTTCTCAGTACGCGATCTGCTCTTACTCCTACTTCTTCGGTCACTCTCACTTTTATGCCTGCTTCTGTGCCTACTTCGGCTTCTCTGATGATCTTTATGGCTACTTTTATGACTGTGTCTACGTTCCTTGTGCTTTTCTTCCTTTTTATCTTTTTTACTCTGTTTGTCGTCTTTTGACTTCAATGAATCTTCTTTCTGTTTGACTGATGAGACTTCAGCAGAAGGTGTCACTGGAGCAGACACATTTATCACAGGTTCAATTTCAACAGAGGTTTCTAGGACCTTGGCTCCAAGACCGTCTTCGTTTTTCAACCACTTGCTCTCCCTTATGTGTTTTCATCACGACTGTTTTCGCTTGTTGCATCAGATCCAGTTCGGTCTTCTTGATCATTTCTAACTGATGTCTGGCCCTCCCTCTCCCTCCACTGAGCTAGTTCTTGTGATGCAAGCTCTTCTGGTGATAATCGGACTAATTGAACTGGACTTAAAGATTTGTCGGCTATCTTCCTGAATAGAGTCAGGTTATTTTTATCTTTAATGTTGAACATCAGGCTGCGGTACTTGGCTTTGTATTTGACACTGGTCTCCTTAAATAAGGCAAAAAGTTCTTCTTCTATTTGTGTCGCCAGCTTCTTTACCTGAAAAAATAAACCAAAATATTAGAGATTAAAATACTAAATTTCATTGCACGATTGCTAACATTGCATAGGATTCAATATATAGGTCTAAATTATTGAAATAACTTTATAACTCAACTAAAATAGTGACCAATATTGTACAGGCTTCCATCCATTAAATACTAGATGTTGTATTTCTCTATGCATACACTGTGTAATTGTTTAGGAAGATATAAATTGAAAACATTTTTTGGATTACTCTCATTTTGATTGTATTTTTTAACGGAAAAACCCAGTTTTAAATACATGGTTAACCCATCCGACGCCATAGACGGATACATAAGAATGGTAGGCTTTGACCATAACGCCAAATACACTCATATCCAATATTACAAATTATATTTTCTGGAGTTTTTAGTTCACAGAAGGCCTTTGAAATGTCTGGTGCACGCTCCGTGCTTATTGTGGTTGCCAAGGAAGTATTTATAAACGACCTTCACTCAGTGGCAGGGGGACGGGAACACCCTTTGTCTAACTCCGACCATCTGCTCATCAGTCCTGCATCTCCTACAGAGCCATAACCAAACATATCCGTGCCGTGTATTATTGCTTTCTTGGTTGTCACGAGAGCGCGTCTGTTACATATCTCATTATTATTCTTCATTGTATGGTAGTGTTGTGATTGGTTTGAAATATGTATCTTGTTTTATAGTGCGATGAGGTCTATTTAATTTAATTTAAATTTATTTGAAATAAACAGTTTTGTAAATAGTTCTTTTTTATTTATATTATCAATAAATACTCTAATTTGAAGTAAAATGCCCTGTTTTATAATTTTTTTTGCTTTTACCTTATATAATTTAGCTATAATAAAAATTAACTTAAAGAAAAAAAATCTTTTTACTTTGTTATAGAAAAGTTAATAGATTTATTAGTAGCGTGCGAAGGGTTAAACAATAGTTTCAATACAAAATATATTATGTATGTATGTTTTAATAAAGAAATACCTAACTTACCAAATGTACCTAGGCCCATGCTGTAAGGGTTTTTAAAAAGATGGATACACTACTGAAAAGTATAATAAAAACTACAAAACTTTTTAACTGTCCTATTTTAACTTTTAATCAGAGAAATATGTTCAAACATTTTTTGACCACTCATGAGGCATTTTGTAAAATTGTTTAAAAAAATTTTTGTTTGACACAAAAACTATATATAATTTATTTTTGGATAATATTTTGACCATTCTTCCAGAAAAACAAGTGACAGAACCAAGTGTGATTTCTTTGTTGTTTCCTTAATGCAAGACTGAGTTGTGTTGTGAACATCTGTACGAGCGGATCTCCATATTTTCAAGGATTATGAAAATTCTATAAAAATTCAATATGTTAAGCTTAAATACCTGTTCCTCTGAGAGTTTGAGATCAGTGGTTTCTTGCAGTCTTGTTGTCAAAACTTCTTGCAGCATTTTTTTTACACTTGTCCTGACGGTCTGCTCCTCAAAGTCCTTCCCTCGACCTTCTTCCTTTTTCTGTTCTGGCTTTGCCTCCTCCTTGACCACCTTCTTGGCTACAGTCGGAGTTACTTTCTTGGGAGGAGGCTGCTGTGGGGTCTTCTTCGTCTCCTTAACCTGTTTCTTGGGAGGAGGCGTGACAGAGGGAGTGGCAGAAATCTTTGTTGGTGCCGGTTTTACTTCTGCAACTTCCTGTTTGGGTGGCTGGATTTTCAAAAGAGTCGTTATCTGTTGCTGTCCCTTAGCAACAGTTTGAGCTTTTGTTTTAGGGGTTGTTGAAGGAGGTTCTGCCTTCGGTACATTTTTCTTCAATGGTCCCTCAATCGGTGGTGGCTGTAAGATCAAAACGTTTTTAGTGAGATTATCAATAAAGGTATATACATACACTCGGGAACCTTCTTCGCCTTCTACATACCTGAGGCAAGGCGGCGATGAGCTGTATGCCCTGGGGTCGAGTCTGCAGCACCGTCTGCTTGAGCAGCGGCTGGGGTGTCCGGACCATCGGCTTGTTGTTGGTGCGGTGTTGATTGTAGAACTTTGCCGAAGGCAGAACTCCCCCTTGCATCACTTCGTACGAAGGATGGGCCATCAACCAGCTTGTGAGGGTGCTGGGCGTGGGGGGGTTAGGGCCTGCCAACATACATTACATAAAACTTCTACAGTTCGTACATAACAACTGTGCACTCAAAGAAAAGTAATAGAGATTATTACTTTCGCCTGTGGTGTAGTACTCAGCTATTTGAAAGCAATTAGTTCTCTGATATTTGATCTCTCTTAAACTGGTTAAGAACCAGCTGTGTTGTGTACTATAACATATAAGTATAACAGAATAAGGATAATGTTAAACTTAAACTGGTTAAGAACCAGCTGTGTTGTGTACTATCTATTATATAAAAATGAAACTGTTCGTGTGTAACAGCATCACTCACAAACGGCTGGACGGATTCGCCTAATTTTTTTTTTTAATTTGTTCGTCTTGATCTGTAGAAGGTTATAGGATACTTTTTATCCCTTTCCCGATTCAGGATTCCGCCCCACTGGTTACAGAAATACCCGTAAGAAATGCATTGCAGCAAACATTATGTTATTAAGTGAAAGAGTCTTTTCAAATTTTTAATCAGCTGTTCTTTGTAAACATATATAATGCGACAAAAAATATAATTTAATTACTACACTTATAGTTTTTAAAGCATAGAGTAAGCTTAAGAGAAACGACAAATTTTGTTTAAACTGTTTCTGCAATCACTGTTAAACATAGACTTTACTATCCAGATAATACAATTCAAATTTGACGTAAAAATTCACCTTTAACTGCAATATTTATTTAATATAAACCATGCTCATGCTTGATCAGAAGAGCAATGCAGATATCATAATTACTATCTTACGTTGGCTACAAATATAAAGAATGTTATAAAATCAACCTTAGTTGTTTTTTTTTTGACAGAAGTATCAGGAATGTGGTACATACCTTCATAATGCGCCCAAGAAGCTCACGAAGGAACGACTATCAATTATCTCAGCAATGTTTAGAATGTGATAGAAAATGAATAAGTGAATATAGTGTACTGTTTTCAACGGGAAATTGCGTGCGAAGCCGCGGGAAACTTATTGAAATGCGCAGCGAAGCGCGCCGGGTCCGCTAGTAACATATAAGTATAACAGAATAAGGATAATGTTAAACTTAAACTGGTTAAGAACCAGCTGTGTTGTGTACTATAACATATAAGTATAACAGAATAAGGACAATGTTAAACTTAAAACTGGTTAAGAACCAGCTGTGTTGTGTACTATAACGTATAAGTATAACAGAATAAGGACAATGTTAAACTTAAACTGGTTAAGAACCAGCTGTGTTGTGTACTATAACGTATAAGTATAACAGAATAAGGACAATGTTAAACTTAAACTGGTTAAGAACCAGCTGTGTTGTGTACTATAACGTATAAGTATAACAGAAATAAGGACAATGTTAAACTTAAACTGGTTAAGAACCAGCTGTGTTGTGTACTATAACATATAAGTATAACAGAATAAGGACAATGTTAAACTTAAACTGGTTAAGAACCAGCTGTGTTGTGTACTATAACGTATAAGTATAACAGAATAAGGACAATGTTAAACTTAAACTGGTTAAGAACCAGCTGGGTTGTGTACTATAACGTATAAGTATAACAGAATAAGGACAATGTTAAACTTAAACTGGTTAAGAACCAGCTGGGTTGTGTACTATAACGTATAAGTATAACAGAATAAGGACAATGTTAAACTTAAACTGGTTAAGAACCAGCTGTGTTGTGTACTATAACGTATAAGTATAACAGAATAAGGACAACGTTAAACTTAAACTGGTTAAGAACCAGCTGTGTTGTGTACTATAACATATAAGTATAACAGAATAAGGACAATGTTAAACTTAAACTGGTTAAGAACCAGCTGTGTTGTGTACTATAACATATAAGTATAACAGAATAAGGATAATGTTAAACTTAAACTGGTTAAGAACCAGCTGTGTTGTGTACTATAACGTATAAGTATAACAGAATAAGGACAATGTTAAACTTAAACTGGTTAAGAACCAGCTGTGTTGTGTACTATAACATATAAGTATAAACAGAATAAGGACAATGTTAAACTTAAACTGGTTAAGAACCAGCTGTGTTGTGTACTATAACGTATAAGTATAACAGAATAAGGACAATGTTAAACTTAAACTGGTTAAGAACCAGCTGTGTTGTGTACTATAACGTATAAGTATAACAGAATAAGGACAACGTTAAACTTAAACTGGTTAAGAACCAGCTGTGTTGTGTACTATAACATATAAGTATAACAGAATAAGGACAATGTTAAACTTAAACTGGTTAAGAACCAGCTGTGTTGTGTACTATAAACATATAAGTATAACAGAATAAGGATAATGTTAAACTTAAACTGGTTAAGAACCAGCTGTGTTGTGTACTATAAACGTATAAGTATAACAGAATAAGGACAATGTTAAACTTAAACTGGTTAAGAACCAGCTGTGTTGTGTACTATAACATATAAGTATAACAGAATAAGGATAATGTTAAACTTAAACTGGTTAAGAACCAGCTGTGTTGTGTACTATAACGTATAAGTATAACAGAATAAGGACAATGTTAAACTTAAACTGGTTAAGAACCAGCTGTGTTGTGTACTATAACGTATAAGTATAACAGAATAAGGACAATGTTAAACTTAAACTGGTTAAGAACCAGCTGTGTTGTGTACTATAACATATAAGTATAACAGAATAAGGATAATGTTAAACTGGTTAAGAACCAGCTGTGTTGTGTACTATAACATATAAGTGTAACAGAATAAGGACAATTTTAAACTTAAACACTTTTACGACTTCACTTTTAGTCGGTTGATATAATTCAGTATTTAGCTGACACGTGACGGATTGTCTGTCTCACCTACCTCCGTACATGCGGCCAGTCTTCTTCTCGTAGACGATGATGGAGCTCTTGTCCAGAGTGGTGAGTGAGTCGGCAGAATGCTTTGCGATACACTCGTCACTGCAGTACACCGCACTGTCCATAGCCTCCTTCTTGCAGACTATACACTCCACGCTCGGGTTCACTCGGCTGGAAACATAGTTGTAGCTTTACTCCAATTATTGATAAGCGATAACAAATTGCTTTTGTAAATGAATAAAATTGGAATCGTGTATTTAAAACAGTCAGACAATAAGTGTTAAATTGTATCTGCTCTGATTTAAACATGTATTGGTTGTACTATGAATTCATGGAAAGTACTGAAATGTGAAACCTATCAAGTCTCTGATCTTTCAAGCTAAACCAGTCTGGTCTGGAGAAACCACAACATTCACAAAATAAAAATTAGTAATTTAGCTAAAGAAAACTTGAGCTGAGAAAACTCTTGTTTTATTTTAATTTTACAGTAAAAAGTATTAATGATTAAGTGACTCACTAATGTTACATTTACATTAAGCAACTATTGGTAATTTCCGGAGAGATTGACGTAATTAAAAATATTGTAAGCATTCAATCCTTGAAAATAATAATATTGTGAGAATAATAATTTGGTAATATGAGAAAAGTCAGAAAACAAAATATCTTTTTACTAAATGAGGGGAATTTAGGAAGAACATAATAGTCATTTCCATCATTTACTCTCATTCTACAATGGATTCCTTTTTATGTAACAGATAATTTTCAGTTACACCCGAGCCTTAAATTAAGTCTTAAGAAGTTTCATTTCTTTGAAATGTTTCTACAGAGTATAACTGTTTTTTGGCTTAAATCTACTATCACATAATGTAGCTGTGGGTTGATTCAATGTGAATGTTGAGTTTATCTCTATTTCACCTTCCTATTAGTTTAGCGTCTGGAATCTAACGCTCTGTGTGACAGAATTTACCCCTAAAATCAAGTCCGTTCATCAGAAGAATTGAAAATTGCCGGTGATGAAGAAAATGATCTAGTTACATCATTTCGACATCAGAGACACCTAGACTAGGAAATAATGTAACCTAAGTGAAGAGTTATTTTCATTGTCTCATCAGGTGTACAATTGAGTGCACTACGATGTTATAGACGCGATCTCTTAGCACTGTGGAGAATCCGAGTTATCCACGCATAACGTAGCTATGGTTGGAAGCACTGTGGAGAAACTGAGTTATCCTTGCATAACGTAGCTATGGTTGGAAGCACTGTGGAGAAACTGAGTTATCCACGCATAACGTAGCTATGGTTGGAAGCACTGTGGAGAAACTGAGTTATCCTTGCATAACGTAGCTATGGTTGGAAGCACTGTGGAGAAACTGAGTTATCCTTGCATAACGTAGCTATGGTTGGAAGCACTGTGGAGAAACTGAGTTATCCACTCATAACGTAGCTATGGTTGGAAGCACTGTGGAGAAACTGAGTTATCCTTGCATAACGTAGCTATGGTTGGAAGCACTGTGGAGAAAACTGAGTTATCCTTGCATAACGTAGCTATGGTTGGAAGCACTGTGGAGAAACTGAGTTTATCCACGCATAACGTAGCTATGGTTGGAAGCACTGTGGAGAAACTGAGTTATCCTTGCATAACGTAGCTATGGTTGGAAGCACTGTGGAGAAACTGAGTTATCCACGCATAACGTAGCTATGGTTGGAAGCACTGTGGAGAAACTGAGTTATCCACGCATAACGTAGCTATGGTTGGAAGCACTGTGGAGAAACTGAGTTATCCTTGCATAACGTAGCTATGGTTGGAAGCACTGGAGAAACCGAGTTATCATGAATACCAACCTTCAACATGTACACAACTGGTGTCAGGGAGAGGGACTGAAAGTAAATCCCTCTAAGACAGTAGTTGTACCATTCACTAGGAAAAAGAACCTAGAGTCTCTTTCTAGGCTGAAACTCGCATCCACTCAGCTTGAGTGGTCAAAGACAGTCAAATATTTAGGACTGACTCTAGACCATAAGCTTACGTGGAATGATCATCTTAGTAATATCCTGCACAAAGCAAAGTGGGCGCTCATGACGTCCAGGAGACTTGCAGGAATCTCATGGGGCGTAAAACCTCATATAGCACTATGGCTTTACAAAGCAGTTGTAAGGCCTCAAATCACTTATGGTTCATTAGTCTGGTGGACAAAGGTGAATCAGGTAACTGCCAAAGCCAAGCTTGAAAGCTTACAAAGGCTTGGCACAATCTTTGTAACCGGAGCAGTCCCTCAACGACCCTCGAGGTGGCTTTAGGACTTCTACCTCTTGATGTCCATATAAAAGCTGAAGCGCGTAAGTCAGCTTATCGGCTGATGGTTGCTGGCTTGTGGAGGAATGGCGCGTCTAACACGAGCCATGGCGCCATCACTGAAGCTGTAAACCCAAGCGCTATTCTCGAAATGGTCTCCGACATAATGAGAAACGGAGTTCGTATTCAATAAGCCATTCTCTGTTGACTTCTACTCCAGAGATGAGTGGAAATCGCAAGATAACATCCCAACAATAAGAAAGAGCTTTGTCTGGTACAACGGATGGCTCGCTTATTAAGGGTAGAACTGGATATGGAGTGTTTAGTCAATCCCCTAGAACTGCCCTTTGCGGCAGTTTGGGTCGGAACTGCTCCATATTTCAAGCCGAAATCTATGGTATCCTAGCCTGTGCCAACCTAGGCCTCACCAGAGGGTACCAGGGAATGAACATCTGAATAATGTCAGACAGTCAGGCAGCTCTTAAAGCTCTTGACTCCAACAGCATTGGATACAGGCTTGTGTGGGAGTGCTTTAACACTCTCTGCAAGCTTGGATCACGCAAACTGTGTGCGTCTTGGTTGGGTACCGGGCCACACAGGCATAGGTGGCAACGAATGCGCCAACAGGCTTGCCAAAAACGGAGCAAGCATGCCATACACCGGTCCAGAACCGAGTTGTGGTATAAGCAAGTCAGCCGCTTACCAAAGTATAAACAAATGGTCCAGGAAGACACACCGCTTGCGGTGGCAGAGTCACCAAGGACAAGCACTCGGCAAAAGACTGCTTGCCGATTCTAGCTCCGGCTTCACCAGATGGCTGATGGGGCTGGGCAGGGATCGGGTTAAACAAGTGATTGCCTTGATCACTGGACACGGCCACTTCAGGAAACACCTAAACACTCTAGGTTTACGAAATGAGGACTCGGAGTGTAGACTCTGCAATAAGTCTGAAGAGACTGCAAAACACATAATACTGGACTGTGAGAGACTGGGAGCAAGGAGAAGGGCTCTTTTCGGTGATAAACAACCAGGCGACGAACCAGATGCTAGTATCGGGGAAAAGCTTCTTAGCCTAATTAAGGGCACAAAGATAGGCTTACCCCTCTAACATCAAAGGGGCACACAATAAGCTCAGGTTGACGTGAGAGGATCTATGAATCCACCCCAATATCCCCAAAAAAAAAAAAAACCGAGTTATCCACGCATAACGTAGCTATGGTTGGAAGCATTGTGGAGAAACTGAGTTATCCACGCATAACGTAGCTATGGTTGGAAGCACTGTGGAGAAACCTAGTCATCCACGCATAACGTAGCTATGGTGGAAGGGTTGATTAAAAGTGAATGTTGAGTTTAGCTCCAGTTTACCTTATAGATACCCAAAAAAGGAATGAATAGCTAACGCATTATAATCTTGACACTCAGACTGGCTGTAATCTAGCAGTGATGCATATTATTATAGATTTTTATTTTATTTTACAGTGGGTCAATATACATGCCATTATATCAGCGCTTATGTTTAATAATTATTCTAGGTGACAGACTTTTAGGATTGTGTTTTTTAACGATAAATAAAACACAATTATTTGTTACATCAAATTATGTTGTTGCAAATGTTGCCTTTAGTTGCCATGCATCTGAGAAATACAAACCACTGAAGCAAGCTGGCTGACAATCACAGCACAACATTAATAATTAACAACAGACTTGAAAGTTTGTTGAAGCTTCATTTTCTATGTAGGCAACAGTGAATTTGATGATGGTGCAGTTATTCCATTGAATTTGGCTGGGCATTATCTAATATCTATGGTATGTAGGTCTTATAGTAAGCATGATGGCAATGAGATAATAGCAGAATTAATAAATTCTGAAATATACATGTCATATGGGATTGTAACATAGAACGCTTTAATCCACAGAGTAAGAAGAAAATAACAGAGTGGAAAGTCAATGTTTGATTTCAGCACACTCTTACATTGTAGTACCCTCCCTACCTCACCGGAATGTTTACTATTTCCACACTGATATGAAATATAACTTAACGAACCATGTGTGAATGTATCTATCATGTGGCAAGATATTATCTCCAGAATTGTATTTACCTATCATTGTATTTGATAAAGAATTTTGAGAAGTTTGGGGTTTTGCAAGAATATATTTGAAAACAGACCTAAATAAGTATGCCTAATATAACTAACTAATATATTAAAATTTTTTAACTTGTAAGAATTAATTGATTTCAGGATTTGGTATATAAAACTGTCCGTATACTTCACATAGTGTATCCATGCATTTAAATAGATTAAGTGTTTGAATTTGATTTTGTTTTTTTGAAAAATGATACATCCAAATAAAAAATCCAAAGATAAATAAAGAAATTTTTTTAATTTTCTTTGGAAAACTTTTTTACAATTTTCAAATGTAAGAAATGTTTCATGGGCAGGAATTAATCAGTCCTTTGGGGTATATTATGCCCCAAAGAAAAAACTGTGATTTTTGTACATAACATAAACTATTACATTTAACAGGCCTTTACAAAAATATTATTAACCCTTTGAACCCCAGGCGACGAAATATCGTCGCCGAGAAAATATGCGAAGATTCCCCGCGGCGACGATGTATCGTCGCCAATGAAGTTGCGAGAATCCCCGGCGACGTAATATCGTCGCCATGGTATATGCGTTTAATTACATATTTATTTGAAATCGTTAAAATACTTATTTTATGAGTATTAATACATATTTATATGTATTTTATTAAAATACTAATTTTTTTATTTATTTATTTACTAATTTATTTATTTAGGTAATATATCAGTGATTTTTTGTGTTGTACGCCTAGAGGTTTTTACAAGTCGCATACTTTTATATAAAAAATTCAAAAAAAGTTTATTTTTAGAGATATCAATATAATTTTTTTTGTACATACACAAAACTAAATTTAGAAAAATAAAATGTGGGTGCCCATAGTAAAAAATATTTCTTATTTTTTTAATTAAAAAATCTTAAAATCAATTTTTTTTGCCTAAAAATCTATATACATATATTTTAAAAAATTATGTTAATGCTGTTAAACATTTTTTTTTATACTTCAGACTAATCTTTTTCTGTGTATACAATTTCATTCTGGACATTTTTGGTGTGTAATACAAGACAATAGCATAAAAAAATAGCAAAAGTATTAATTTTTTTACAAACAGTATGCAAAACAGCTGTTTCTGCTCCGGGGATTCTCGGTAGTTCTTAGGTCAAATGATTTTGGTACGTTTTTTCCACCATCAATATTTTGGTCTGGGGTTCAAAGGGTTAAACAGAATAAATAAAAAAAATTGGATTCCAAAATAAATTAAATTAAAAAAATATAACTAAGGAGTACAGCCAAAATCAAATTATAGATTAACAAAATAAAATAAATAGTTCAACAATGTTAAAAAAAGTGTGTGGAATATGTATAATAAGGTTAGAAGTGGGAAAGGAAAAAAAAGTATGACTTTAGTCGTTTTTTAAAAACTTATATTGAACAATTATTTGATGAATTATACTCATTTGTTATAATTAATCAGAATTTCAAATACATTTAAAAGGGATTTCATAAATTATGTTATAGATACAGCACCAAGTAACAGACCACAGAAAATGAATGAGATAAGAACCAGTTTTTAAAAGACATTTATTCCAATTAAAAATCTATAAATGAACAGGAGGTGGGAAAGAAACATGGCTTAAAAACAAAAATTCACGTGGTTAAAATGAAGTGGCTAATAGAGTAATCAAAGAAGCAAGAAAGCATTTCAGCAAAATTCTATGTGATTAAATTCTTCTTTTACTGCTGGTATGTTTCCAATTAAATTTAAAATGGCTGAAATAGTACCAATCAACAAAACAAAATAGTACCAAATGAAAAAATAGCTTGTTTACATCTAATATCATATAAATAGACTAACAAATAGACGATATGCTTTATTAACAATATCATCAAGACGTGTTACAGAGTCAAACAGTTTTTACAAGTGAGTTCTATTATTAAATGAGAGGTCTATTTAAGATTCATCATTCCATAAGAAGAACTCATAGAGCGTGTAGTATGCGTGGTCCTGCAGCCAACACCGTAGGTTTCTCTTCATAGTACCTGGGCTGCCTCTCAGATAATCTGGTAGCTTGTTGAAGAATTTCATTCCAGTAATTAATTGTTTTTTTTCTCAAACAATGCTGTTCTATGGACTGTAATCCCCTACTTGTCTAGTGTAATGGCATTGTAGATTTCTTTATTTTGTAGAATCCTTAGTTATGCAGTAAAATATGGTTTCTAGGATGTAAATGGATGTTATTGTCAAAGTTTTCCAGTTTTTGAAAATGTTTCTGCAGCTCTCTCTAGGTCCTATTCCAGTCATTAACCTTATTGCTTTTTCTGCATCACCAGAACTCTGTGGAGATTGCCACCTGAAGAAGCACCCCAGACTGCTATTTCATAACGAAGGTGGTTTTCGAATAACGCGTGATATGCTATTCTTGTGGCTTCAAGAGTACTAGTTGTCTTGGTTCTCTTTAATGCAAACAACGCTGAGTTAAGCTTCAGGCAGGAAAATTTGTTAGATGTTCCTCAGCATGATTTTATATCTTGAGGATCCACAAGCACTGTCGTATCTATTGTGAATCTGTAATTGAATCGAGTGACAAGATTGACAGGGATAAAAACACAACAGGGAGATTCATGAACCTCTCAAAAATTTCTGACAGTGTCAATCAAATTTCATTTAAATACAAATTTTTAAAACCTTGGTTTACCAAAGACATCTTTAAATTGTTTTAAAACAAACCCAGTGGACAGAATATGGTGTCGAACAAGGGTTAATACTAGGACCTTTGCCTAATGCATATCAGACTATAAATAATGTTCTGACCTATACAACAGACAATACATTTTATTTGTATGTTGATAATTCAAAACTAAAAATAACATCAAGCAAATTCGAAAATCTGAAATACACCTGTTTTTAATTTTAAAATATTAATAATTATCTAAAAATATCGCAAATTGTTGTTAAATGTTTAAAAAACTAGACAGTTAAAAAAAGAAATGAAATTAAAAGCTATTCTTAGAGTTTGAATCACAGGTAATGTAGCTTATATATATTTTCTTGGTCTCACACAGTTTATATAAATTTAAAACTTGAAATGGTTACATAAATAGGAAATGAATTTAGACAAGATTTTTAAAACAACAAAAAAGGACTACACAGATTATACACAAACTATGATGAATTCGTTCAAAAATGAGTATTTTGTAAATTACAAAATGCCCAAACTTTACAGATTGTATATAACTGACTGCATATTAACTTCAAAGAAATACTAAATATCAAATATAATTTATCTTAGTTCATAAACAGATACAATTTTTTTTTAACCAACACACGTTTTTTAAACATTTGAGATATTACTTTTTTAATTATTTCACAAATATTAAATAAGAAAATAATATTAATCATTAAAAAACTAATTTTATAATCAATATACCACTTAATTCAATCTATGAATTTATCTCGTTCTGTTCAAACCACAAGTAAAATATTTGCATGAGAAATGTTACAGGTTGTAGTTTTGGTTCTCTGACACTATTCTAATGTACTCATGTGCAACGATACCAAAGGATAGAGAATTTTTTATTTGATTTGATTTATTAATTTCTTGAAAAATCTCTTTGACAAAGTTTTACTCGCCCAATTAACATTTTGAGGATAGAAAAATCACCAATCAACATTTAGTTTCAATTATATAAGTTCATAAGTATGGAAGTGGCAGAACAACTCTAAAGTGTACAATACCTAAAGCAAGGCAGTAGCTTGAAGGGAAATAAAGAAGGAAAGACACACAAAAATAAAATGAAAGATTCGATAACTTACACATTTTAATAGTAGAACAAAACAATTTCAAATTAAGACACATTTTTATAAAGATGAATAAAATACAATACAATGTAATGTTGGACAAGTCCAGAGAAAGTGTAAAAATATGGCGAGTAACAGAAGTTTGCTACTAAGCTAAGTTCAGAACTCTTCGGATTCAGCCGAACAAAAGAATACAGAAAATTGTTTTCAAGGAATCTACTTATAACAATTAGGTAGTTTTTGTTATGAGTTGGACAACAAATTACAAAAAGAATGAGAAAAGATAAAGACCAAAGCACAGTACTTGCTGCAGAATATAATCTTCAGATTCTGTCAAATGAAAGATTGAAGAAAATGGTTTCTAAAAAATATAATTGTAACAGATAAACTCATGATTTCTTTTGGGAAACAGAATACGAAAAGGGAAAATGATAAAATAGGGGAAGTTGTCTACTGGGAATATAACAAGCCAAGTCCTGAAATCTGAATTCTGCAGAATAAAGATTACAGCATGCAAAGACTAAGCTGTTCATTCTGCTGAGAAACCACATTTTGACAACATTTGGTGATCGAGGGCGGTTTTCTATAAAGAATAGCCACTCTACAGCTTCATACTCAGTTTTCACAGTGACTTCATCGGGCAGGAAACATCTGTTTGTTCTTATAAACAATGTTTATACTTAACATTTCATGCCGTACCCTCCATCTTCAATAGTAAGATCGTAATAAAAAATTCTATCAATTTTATTATTTTTTGTAAATTATGACATGTATTATTTTACTTATCACAAATAATAGCAATAAATTCAACTTTACCATTGGAGGCCAGACTTCTAATGAGTTGATGGAACCTAAATTTAATATTAAAAGTACATTAGCTAAAAGAACATACTAGCTTATTACGCTCTAATATAGTCTTCAAATTGTAAATGCACAAACACAATCTTCGGTAAAACTTACTGAGTAATTTCAGCAGGAGGAGAGGGGTTGGTCTCCACCGACGTCCTGGCAGGGGTTGGGGTTGTAAGCTCCTGTTTTTGAGCCTTCGGGGTCTCTGGAACCCTCGGTGGATTTCCTCGTGTCCACGGATTTCCGAGTGGACACCTTGGTGATACGGATCTCCGGGCCTTTAGAGCTCTTTGGAGTATCCTGACTTAAAACCACCAACTTCTGGTGTTGAATGATAACCTGCACCACACAAATGTGTCAGACTGCTTAGAGAGTTAAAGTTAGGACACCTAGGCTTTCATATTAGGACAAATTTAGTTGTTTGAAATGGATTCAGGTTAATTCATCGACACTACAAAAGTAACAATTTTGAACAAATCAGTTATAAATTTATAACATAGTACACTTACGATTACTTTTTGTTACATTTCTTGTTTTACAGGAAGTGTATTGACAGAGACTGGTTTTAAAAAGGACATTAAAAGAGCAAGTTTAAACCTCTTTTTTGTGCCTACAATGAATCTAATTTTTTTAAATTTTCTGTCTAACCATCTTTCAGGCCTTCCTTTATATTTTATTTCTGTTCTAAACATTGAAGTAAATCAAAATTCCTAGTAAATATAATTGCAAACAATATTTACAAAGTTAGTTATTCTCAAAATTTGATTATTGTTAATTTTGTAAAGAATTTTATATTGGTATTTACTGATAGTTTAACTAAAGCTTACACACAGCCTGCTTTTGTCCATGTAGGCTCATTTTCATAAATTTTAAATTAACCAGACAAAGTTACCTTCAAAGAAATCGCTACTGCTTAACCATTAACCAAATCTTGTCTTTAAATTCATATACTGTTCTTTAATTTTTTTTATATTCTTTGGAAATAAAATTTTATTTTATTTTATACACTATTGTTAATCTTGTAAGATCTGATTACGTTAACCCTAGATCTACCTATCAGTTTACTCTGTGCTGGCAGGCAAGTTTTGGCTGACTTGTAAAGGTTTTTATAAACTGCTCTAAAATATGTTTTTTTTAAGGTTCATAATGTTTGTGAAATTCATCAACACATAATGTGCTGTCACTACTAAGGACTTTTGACAATCTAAATAAATATTAATTTAACTAAAGTTTGAACTGGTTTCAGCATTCTCTTCACTAGTTCTTAGTATTCGAAAAATTGTTATGGGATTTAAATGTAATCAATATTTCGTAAGCAGACACACAAAAAATTGTTTCCTACAAAAAGTTTAGGATGTGTTTTGAGCATTCCAGAACACTTTTATTTTTTTTCTTTGTTCACTTTATTCACACATAAATTGTGAATCTCTTTAAAAAAATTGAATGGCCATCATATTAAAACGAAATGGCGTATCAAGCCGGCAAATGAAAGTAGCCAAGATATTTATAAGATTAATTTTTGTACCAAGTTTCCTCTTGTTTAGGCTTTTTTGGGACAGTTGTTTCCACAAGCCCCGTTATATAGCACAGATATATATTTTCAACATAGATGGTTTTAGGCTGGAGTCATGTTTGGTGAAGTTATGCAGAAATGTTTGGTACCTTAAACTGTTTCTTATGGCATATCAGATGTTTTTCTTACTTTCAAAAAAGGAAACGGGTAATAGTAGGAAATAAAGCAACTGGGATATCACAGAGTTTGGATCTGAAACCTTTATTATTTATAGTGGGCATGAAATAATTTTGCACTTCTATATTATATAATACAACTTTTATTATTGCTAATAAAAATATCTTCTTTATCTTAAAACTAAAGGACATAGCAAATGAATTGGTTTGTTTTTCTTACAAACTGTATACAATTGGTGAATAGAGAAAATACTAAAATAGTATTTCATTTACGAAGTATATCAGGGTGTCCAGTAATGACCAAATCTAAAATTCAAGCACATTTCAAGGTTTTCAAGGCTCAAAATTATAAAATCCAAGGCTATAGTCTCGGTTTACTTTTGGCTCTTTATCGGTAACTAACAATTTTACAAGCCAAAATCAAGTCACGAAATAGTGTTTACTTTCCATGTAACAATAAAGATTTCTCAAATATTTAAGGCCTAATAACAGCATTGTGATATTTTAAAATAACTGCTTAAAAGAATACATACCTTTATTTTAGACGATGCTCAAAGATAGTAGGCCCTCTGTTTAAATTACTAATGTCCTTATACATTATTAACAACATTTTATAACTCGTTATTTAAAAATCTACAGTAAATGAGGTTTTTTTTTCATAACCTATAACTTATAATTGAACTTCCTTGTGTTCAAAAACATTGAACTGTAATCGTACCTATAAAATATGTTAATTTAATTATTTAAACAATACTATGCTTAATGTGTCATTTAATTTAGTTTAAAATGAATTTCAGTGTAATGTTACTATTAAATAAAATAGTAAAAAAAGTTGTAGGCCTATAAAAAATTATGATAAAGTACCAAAGCCTAATTTAATGTTTATATTGTAACAGTTTGTTACAAATACATTTTAATATCCAAATAGGTAAATGATTTCGATTTTTTATTTGAAGTCTGAAAACAAACCCTCAAAAACACAGGATAGTAAAGAAACAGTTTTACTTTTAAGTTAAAGAAGTTTTACTTACACTTTCAACATCAAACCCAATACTATTCTAAACCAGTTGAGGGTTAGGTTAGTTTTAGGTGAATTAAGTTTCATAAAAACAAAATAACTGTTAAAATAAATAAAAATATATTAATATTCATTTTGAAAAACGGATTAAACTTAAAAAGTCAAAAACATGGGCTATTTAAATGTTGAACCCTTTTTACAATTTATTTTGTGTTAAAAAATAAATTTGTCACAGAAAAAAGTTTTACTCTTTTTAGAAAACATGTGTGAAAGTTATAAAAACTTTAAAATTGAATTACTAACGATGTATTGCACCTTTACTCATTGCACAAATTAATTTAAACAAATAAGGCTATTGACAATAAGTAAAATGAAAACAACCATTAATAGTATAGCAAGGGTAAATAATCACCTAGATTACTAAAAAAGTGTTGTATTAATTATATATTTCAAATATATTTAAAATAAATCCTATAGGCATCCAATTGTACACCATTATTGATCACATGATCACGGTTTTCGATTACCTTAAATTGAAACATTTAATATTCATCACTATGTTTCAAAGAATTGGCAACCTCTTCAACATGCGAATATTATAAATACAATATATAGTCGCGTAGGTTATTTAGCCACTCTTCAAATTACTTTAACATCAAGCATATATAAATGCCATCTCTCGCCAAACGTACTACACAAACGCCCTTTTTGGCAACTGCAACGAGAGCGAGTTACTTCAAAATATCCTTTGTATTCTGTCAATTTCACATTGATGTGAACATAATCGAACTGTTTGCACCAATATCTTCATTCGTGTTAAGCACGGCGTCCCACTGCGACCGGCCCCGGTTCAGCCCAGCCCGGACTTTTATAATCTGTCAAAATGCATACGATCAAATGAAAACCCGCCCACTGCGACCGGTCCGGGCAGGGCTGGACCGGCCGGTCGCAGTTGGTGGGTGTCCATTTGATTGCGTGTATTTCGACTGCAACAAAAAAGGCCAGGCCGGGTTCACTCCGGCCTAGCACCGCCCACTGCGGCCGGCCCAGCCTTTTTGTGAAGTCGAAATACACGCAATCAAATGGACACCCACCAACTGCGGACCGGCCTTGGTCGGCTCTTCGGGTGCCATGTGGGCCGACTCTTCCCGGCCTTTTAGTCGAAATACACGCAATCAAATGTGCAACCGCACACTGCCGGCGGCCCGGCCCGGCTTTTTTTGTGAAGTCGACATACACGCAATCAAAGGGACACCCGCCCACTGCGGGCCGGCCCGGGAAGAGTTCGGCCCACATGGCACGCGAAGAGCCGACCAAGGCCGGTCGCAGTTGGTGGGTGTCCATTTGATTGCGTGTATTTCGACTTCACAAAAAGGCTGGGCCGGCCGCAGTGGGCGGTGCTAGGCCGGAGTGAACCCGGCCCAGCCTATATGACGTGATGTCGAAATACACGCAATCGAATGGACACCCCGCCCACTGCGGCCGGCCCGGCACAGCCCGGGAAGACTCGGCCCAAACGGCACCCGAAGAGCCGACCGAGGCTGGATAGGCCGGGCCGGCCGAAGCGAGCGGTGGTAGGCTGGAGTGAACCCGGCCCGGCCGCAGTGGGTGGTGCTAGGCCGGAGTGAACCCGGCCTGGCCTTTTTGTGAAGTCGACATACACGCAATCAAATGGACACCCGCCCACTGCGGCCGACCCGGCACAGCCCGGGAAGAGTCGGCCCACATGGCACCCGAAGAGCCGACCAAGGCCGGTCGCAAAATGGACACCCACCAACTGCGACCGGCCTTGGTCGGCTCTTCGGGTGCCATGTGGGCCGACTCTTCCCGGGCTGTGCCGGGCCAGCCGCAGTAGGCGGGCCTTTGATTGCGTGTATTTCGACTTCACAAAAAGGCCGGGCCGGGCCGCCCGCAGTGTGCGGTTGCACATTTGATTGCGTGTATTTCGACTAAAAGGCCGGGACGATTGCAGTTAGCGGGTGTCCATTTGATTGCATGTATTTCGACTTCACAAAAAGGCCGGGCCGGGCAGCCCGCAGTGGGCGGGTGTCCATTTGATTACGTGTATTTCGACAAAAAGGCCGGGACGGTCGCAGTGGGCGCCTTGCATTGGTAACGGCAGCGGCGTTAAAAAAAAATCAAAACTCCCGATTTGCTACAAAATACAAGCATAATTCCCGCCTTATTCAAGGCAGGTAAAATTCAAGCATAATTCCCGCTCTTCCCGATTTTCAAGGCTGCTGGACACCCTGTATATTGAAAATAATGCATTGGATGCAATCAATCTAGGTTATTTAGCTTACATTCTTTTACGAGACAATTATAAGAATTTCAGAAACAAAATGTATTAGACAACAGGGGTATAGGAGGTCTTCACCTGGTAAAATGTCAACTTTACTTTACTTTAGGAAGTACACAAAGGACATCAACATTCATCTTCACGTTACCTTGGAGGCTTCAGGTTTCTTGGTAGGAGGGGTCTCGACGACAGGTGCCGGAGTATCCACCACCTCCGGTTGTGGTGGTCCTGACACTTTCTTGGGGGACATGACCTTGACTTCTGCTTGCTTCTTGGCTACCTCCTCCTGTTTCTTCTTCTTCTTGCAGTTAGGACACATCCACTCTATCTCCTGCTCCTCCATCTGCTCTCCTGTACACCAACACATTGAACCATTTATTATTGATGTTAGTGCGGGAATTGCTTCGATTAAAGGTCTTGGGAACCCGTGTAGTGTAGCCCTTACGGTTTGTTCTAAGGCAATACAGTATGTAAGAGTACTTCATAAAGACTTTGCAGATTGTACCCCTTATATCAAGCGTATGAAAGAGGTCCATATCAATAAATTGGGGGTAAACTATGTGGTAATATAACAAAAGCCATCAAGAAACCCCTTGGTTACGAGAATGTATATCTCTTGTCTGCTCTTTCTCGTTTAAACTAGTAATCCTCAGCCTTGATAACTGAGACTATACGAGTACCGGCCAGACTCCAACAGAAGTGCTGTTGACATTGTAAAAGGAAATCTATACAGGTTACATCAATCCATATGTGCCGCGATTATTGGAGAAAAATAATTAAGATGTACAAAATTAGAACCATAAAAAAAAAGAAAAAAAAATTCGAGACAAAGCCTCATAACCCAGATATGGCACGGAGGATTCGAAACACTGTTTACAGTATAAAATGCTGTTGTTAACGATTCATTTGCTATTGGCCATCAATCAGTTGCCAGTGATTGGTTGTTGTGAGCAGATGTAGTGTAACCTGCGTTCTTAAACTCGGGTTATAACAATAAGTGTTAGTTTTATTAAGTGTGTATTTCGGAGATACTATGCATGGAGTTGACGTAATTATATTTGTTGCGATAACCGATTGGTATGATTTGTTTACTTTAACGTACTGTAGTTTCCAAACTATGAGTTTAGATAGATCACCCTTCTAATGAATCAATCAATCTAAAAATATTTCCAAAGGGTGTTACAGTTGCTAAGTTTTATAATTCAAAATGCATCATTCTTGCTCCGGATCATCAAAACTTCAAAAATCAAGAATTTTATTGTCATTCACAATTTTACATTAAATAGACAAAGTCAACTTATTTATTTTTCTAATTTACACACACTTCATTGATTTTAAATGTAAAAAAAACATAATTAATTAGTTATTAAAGCAGAATGAGAATTACTATAAATAATTATTACAGAAATAGTTTATTTAGGGCAATCAATTGACAGTTTTTTAAATATACATTTTAAAATACTACATAAAACAATGAATTAATGTGTTTATGAAAAACTACATACTCACAATATTATTAAATTAAAATTGTAATCGAAAATTACAATTGAAAATTTTAAATTTATCACTAATAAAATGGGGTTTGAATAAGCCAATTATAGATATTAATGTTTAAAAAGTCTAAAATTAACATATTTTGAATGTTTATGATCAACTTAAGAGGATTGTCCTCTTGAACTTCAATATGTTTCTAATGTGGCCTTTAAAATAATTCACTTTCTGTTCTAAAATGCCCCTTAAACAATTATTTCCTTACCCATTGCTTTGGTAATTCCAACACACTTTCCATGAAACCAATCCTCACAGAAGTCACAGCAGATCATAAACCTAAAAAACAACACAACAACAATGGTTTAACTCCACTAATTTTAAAGTAGACTCAAAATATATACTTTTCATTTATTGATACCCTGTGTAATATTTACTTGTGTTTAATTTTACATATAATAATATTTATAAATGATTTCATATTGCATAAACAGCATTGAGTCAGAAAGTATCCTTATTCATATTTTACAAGTAGTGTACATATACAAACAAACTGTGATTATTTACATAAAAAATATTATTTAACAGTATTCCTTATGACAAAAAACAATAAAATGCAAGAAAAACTATGGTTAACCTAAACTATATTTTTTAATAAATTAATAATGCCATATGAACAAAAAAATATAATCATCTTTCACAAATTTAAAAACACACTCAGAGAAGGAATTAGTTAATTAAAATTTGTTTTTAATGTGTGTTATTTATTTTTAAACCGTATTAAATGATTTGACAAAATTTATATCCTATTTATTTTTTTTTTCAAACAAAAACTGCTTATAAGTAATTTCCTGTATTGCATTTGTTATTCTCCTATTCAATATACAAAGTGGTGATACGTCAGTCACATTGCCTTTATTAATATGTAAAATATTTCTACAAATTTATAAATCTTAATGAGATTATTTTTAGATTCAAATTGTTAATACCTGGACCTGATTTATTAACATAGTCAAACATGGATAGCTAACTTTTTAAATTTAAAATTTTGGATAGTTTGAACTATTTTTTTAGTCACTTGACTTCAGTATTAAAATTACTGTTAAAAATAGGGTGGTTAATTAAAATTTTGTTTTATTACAATCAGGAATTTTTACTGTTACATCTATCATAGATAATTTCTCTGCTGGTGTTTCATAAAGTAAATGAGACAACATTACATTGTACTTGACTGAGTAGTAGTGTGAGACACGTGTTGTGTACAAGAAGCCCGCCCCCTTCCCCCCCCCACACCTGTCTGATTTTCATTAATTCAAAAAATGCAGGTGATATGTAACCTTGTTCCAAAATTATCAATGCCATTATCTCACATCTCTACCCTTCCTCCTCACAGTATCGGCTGTTTAGTTATCTGTCCAAGGTCAACAGCCTATTTGTTGTACTGTTTGTCTTATTGCAAGATTTTATATGTTTTGTGTATTGTTTGCTGCAGTGTATTGATAGAGTGCTTTACGTATGAGGTATAAACTGTATTTTAACCCTTCCCACGCTGTAGACGGATATATTCAAATGATAGACCAAACACGATTATATCCGAAATTGTACATTGTGTGTCTCTTGAGAGACACCTACGGACGACCTACATTCTGCAGCAGGGGGAGTTATTTTTTATTTCTATCAATAAACATGCTAATTTTAACTAAAATGCCCTGTTTTATATTTTAGGGTTTACCTCCTATGGCATATTTTATGATAAAAAATTACCTTTGGGACTTAATTATGGAATTTTTTAGTTGGCGTGCCGTGCGAAGGGGTTATTTTTCAAACAATTCCTAGAATATTAAACAATTTCATTCTCATGTTAGTCAAAATAATATAAGAGTATTTTATTCAGAGTGAGTTTGAAATAC
>NW_025784059.1:0-26477 GCF_021130785.1 Homalodisca vitripennis
AAAGAATGTTGCGACATTATTCTCAAGAGCAGTTACATGTTGAAGTTATTAATATCTAAATAGTATACAGTGACAAAAAAGTAAGTTATTCGTTTTCCAAAATAAATTCCAAAACTAATTTCAGAAATAGTGGAACAAATTAAAATTAATATAATTTGTGAAATATTTTTTAAAAATTTTCAGGTAACTGTTTTTCATGACTGCATAACCCTCTAGGTAATCCCACTGTGTAGTATATAATAAAACTATGGCATTATAGAAAAAAAACTCGAGTAAAAAATGTTTCTTCTTTAAATGAAAAGTCGCGATCTCCAGTTGTTGAAATGTCGGCTGTTTAAAACAGCTATTTAATAAAGCATACATGCAAATTATTTTCATTTGAATTGCATTAACGTTACTTAGAAAAAATACTACCTCTTAAAAACCATATACAATTAAACAAACAAAAGAACTAAGCATTATTAGCACAAGTATTTAATAGAATTTTTCATTTTAATTTGTAACTTAAAACACCTTTCAGGTGTGTCGCCGGTATCCGTGGTAAACACAGCCATCTCAGACCACTACGGCCAAGAGGCTGTAATTTAAGTGGCGAGGAAGGAAAAATAGAAAGGGAGCCCAAAACTACTAAAAACTATCAAAGACATAAGGCCACGGGTAACATTGATCTCCTCAACGCTTTCTTTCCCTTTCCAAAGAAAAATTTGGGATTTCTTAAATCTACCACAGTCAGCACTTTAAATTGTTCTCCAAAAATTTTAATTATCATCTAAATTTATGCTGTCCTACTAAAACAATCAAAATTTGCCCGAGAAAGGCAAACAACAAATGGATCACAAAAGGGAATATTGGTATCGAGAGAAAAAACTTAAATTTTTCTCCGAAATTCAAAAAAACTACTTCAAACGAAGATTTTTCAAAATTTTTTTTCGGGAATTACAAAAGAATTTACAAAAAAGTGATCCAAGCTGCGAAAGCATATGATGTCTCTAAAATCAATCATCTCGTCAAAAAAATGTTTCTAAAACTGTTTGGGGCATCATAAACAATAAAAATGAATCACAGACCCAAAATAAAAATCAAAAATAGGGGATAGGCTTGTAGAGGATGCGACTGAGGCTGCGAACGAGTTTAACAGATTTTTCGCGTCTGTTGCTGGTGAGCAAGGTCCTTGTCCATCTCCTCCGCAAGTAAACCCCACGCGAAGACAGAGCCCAGTGTCATCATTGGCTTTGGGTCCTGTAGTTGAGGATGAGCTCGAAAGAATTATTCAACAGCTCCCGGCAAAAAAATCAAACGATATTAATTTAATGTCTGTGTGGCTCATTAAAAGATGCTCAAAACATATTGTGAGTCCATTATCCCAATTAGTCAATCATTTTTTCAACAAGGAGTTTTTCCCTCGCTCCTTAAAATCGGCGAAAGTAAACTCCAATTTTTAAAAAAGATGATCCCAGCTCAACCAATAATTATAGGCCTGTCTCAATTTTGCCCGCATTGAGCAACATTTTGAAAAAAACTCTTTTTAACTAGAATGCTTCAGTTTCTAAACAACCATAACCTGCTTTCTGAACACCAATTTGGTTTCAGGAAGGGGAAATCGACTACAGACGCCGTTGTGAGTCTTGTCGAAATGGTTGTAGAGGGGTTAGAAAGTCGAGACTCCACATTAAGTGTGTTTCTCGACTTATCTAAGGCATTTGACTGTGTTGACCACTCGAAATTGCTTGACAAACTTGAATCTCATGGCATCAGAGGCGTGGCCGCTCCAATGGATTAGCTCATTTTTAGGCCACAGAACACAAATCGTCCAAATCTCAATACAAATTCTCTGAAACACCGATTCAGCTGAGCTATGGTGTCCCTCAGGGATCAATACTCAGTCCGATTCTTTTCCTCATCTATGTCAATGACATGGAGTCATCACTACTGCATGGAAAACTTGTGCAGTACGCTGATGACACGACACTTTGTTTCACCAACAAATCAAAAAACTATTCTGGAACAGCAAATTTTTCTTGACACCAACAATTGTGTCCAACACTTTAACAGCCTCAAACCTCAAAGCAAATTCTTCAAAATCAAATTTCTTGACTTTCGCGTTGCGATCAGGAAACTCCAATGAAGGGCCAGCCGTTTTATTGGATGACTTTTTCCTGGAGGAAGTCGGACTGTTCAAAATTCCTCGGAATATTCCTGGATCGGGGATTGACTTGGAATTATCACATTGATCATGTTTGCTCAAAACTGGCCTCGGGCATCTATGTATTGAGGTCTTTAGCCAAATACTGCCCCAGTCAGGGTACTGATGACGGCTTATTATGGCTTGATCTACCCCCACCTCACCTACGGTTTGGTGCTGTGGGGAGCCAGACGCAAACTATCATTTTTTCAGGGCCATTCAAATTGCAGAAGCAAGCGATTCGCATAATCGCACAGCTAAGGTTCAGAGAAACACATGCAAGGAAGCTTTTAAAAAACTGCAACTGTTGACTCTGCCGTGTCTCTACATCCTAGAGACAATCTTTTTTTGTATGTCTAAATGTGCCATGACACGTGGCCGAGACATACATTCGTATGGGACCAAGAGGCAGAGATACCTACCGAACTGGAAGTCACAGGGACGGGGGTTTACGAACACTTTGCCTTTCGCAGGCAGGAGTTCGTTTTCTCAAACAAGTTGCCAAATTCAATCAAAAACGCCCCAACGCCCAAGGCATTAAAAGCTCGTTTTAAAACGCTTTTTTAGCGTCTCAAGCATTTTATAGTGCTGACGAGTTTATGGCATTCGACTGGGTGACCGCACAATTGGAAACACTGACAACCAGCGTTGGAAAATGGCGAAAATTGGCAAGAGTGAATGTGGGGCGACTGAATTTCTGTATGTTTGACTGGTCTCAATGTGGATTGGTCCAAATTATAGAAAAATGACTATTGCTATACATTTTTGTAATGTTCTGGCAAAATAAAAATGATTTGTTTTGATTTGATTTGATTTAACTATTTCTCGAAGTTCCAAACCTGACATTGGAGTCACTTTCTTTATACGTATACAAACACATACATTATTAAATACAAAACGTATGACGTCATTAACATACAGCATCTTTACGCCATAATCTACTGTCGAATTAATTTTAAAAAACAAATAAAAATGAAATGTAAAAGTAGTATACTTTGGCCGTTGCTGGGACAGAGCACCCGAGACCGGTTCTGGGACAAACCGTGTGAGGACCGAATCTGGGACAGAATTTTTTAGAGAGCGACTAAGAGTGTGAGTACGGGTAGTCAGAACCGCGCCGCGCGAATCACCACGCATGTCATTCGCTGTCCCGCCACCGCAATTTTTTAGAGGAGCGACTAAGAGTGTGAGTACGGGTAGTCAGAACCGCGCCGCGCGAATCACCACGCATGTCATCGCTGTCCCGCCACCGCCACCACGCGTTTTTATTTACCCACAATTGTGAGTATGTATGTGTTTGTGATTTACTGATCAGATCTAAATAGACGATGTTGTTTACATGGTTGTTCTGAAGCAGTTGGTTGTTTTGGTCTACAAGTGTGATTGTGATCTGTTGAATCTTTCGTAAACCGCTCCGAAGAGGTATGTAGTGTTTTTCTTGAGGTGATTGAGATATTTTTGGTAGCCGTGTGGTACATTAGGGGAAAAAGGAAGTAGAGGATTGCTGTCTCTAAATGTTTGTGAGAGTGAACATCATGATTGACAAGACTGTTGTTGACAATATTGCAGTGTATCTCGATGACATCAACGGCTCTGAGATTCGGTGGATTCGATGCAATTACATTTTTCATTTGAGTTGAAGTAAGACGATTCTTTTTGTAAGTTTTGTTGCATCAGATTTTTCAAAACCTAAGAGATCACTAACGGTTTTATCCAAGTAGAATTTAATTGGAGAATTAATTGATATTTTGTCACCGTCTTTAAAGATCTTGAAATCGTCAGAATTTATACTAAGATTCAACGACTGTATGTAATCTCTGAAACTCTTTTCAAGTTTTTCAATGGTCCAGTAACCACATTGAAGTATCAGTGGTTTCGGAATGAAATGAAATGTATTCCCAAGTCCCCAAAAAATAGACTTTTGCATGTTGCAACAAGTTGTATATGTTGTTCTCAGAGTAAAATCCAACAAGAGCCATATAATACTCTTCGTTTGGATCCAAGTGGATGGGGTGTTCTAGATGGAGAGTCAGTACAGACTCAGTTCCAGTTAGTTTGAGTAATGGCATGGTTGCAGTTTTTATATATACTTATAATTCTATACAAGTTTTTAGATGAAGTTGCTACCATCATGGAAGTCTTCAAAACCTCTTTCCATATATTTTTTATTTCGTTGTTGAATTTTTTCTGCATGATGTATATCTTGCCTTTCTAATTCACTCAATTGAACTTTGACAACCACATCATATGGCTCCACTGCTTTGCTCACTTGACCAATTCTCTGGTGGTTTTTCAGTAGGAAGCTGCCCCATATCTTTTCACCATTTACGGTACTAGTGGGGACAATCTCGATCGCATTTATTATTTTTTTCCGATTTTACCAAATGCGATTCCAATAATTTCTTGACTTCGAATAAATCTTGTGAGACTTTTGATACATCACTTGCAAGCTCAATTATCTCGTTAGGAGAAGGGTCTGAATTGGGTTGAGTTGGTATTGATCCAATTTCAATTTTCGTCTCCAAATCTGTTTGAAAATAAAACCACGGTTTCCATGCATTTTTATTGTTTCTTATACTACGAAGAATATGTTCCCAGTCCTCACCAGCTGAATCTCGTCGTAGAACCTCCAGGCACAGATGTCCACAGATAGGAGGATCGTCAAACCCCTGAATACGCTCTGAGTTATAAACCAACCCTTTTGGCCCCAAATACCTGACTACTTCTATTGGAGGATTGACATCACCATATGAATCAAAATAGAATTTCTTTTCACCACGTTTCACATAACACGTCCAGTGAGTACCACCAGATGAAAAGTCACCAAGATTTACAATACCACGTTCGATATTTGTAGGTTTGTCTGGAAGTAACTGTCGCATGAAAACACCTCTAAACTCATTAATGTTTAATATACCTGCTAATTTTTCTATTTCACCAAGAGACAGCGGGAAGATCTCTTTTTTTTATTCACAGACAACAATGCATCAAGCTTCCGACCAATACGACGTTTTCAACCCTCTACCCGTAGGGTCTTTTTCAATAATGGTGTCCAACTCCTCATCGACTAAACTCTTTAACCAAGGTATAAAATTTTTCTCTCAGTAAAGGAGCCAACTTTCTTCTTATTAATGGAGAGATGAAGCGTTTACCTCCAGGAACTGACGAATCCACCATTTCCATAATTTTCCTTCAAAAACCCTCCTTGTTTATTAGATACGAGTTGGTTGTAACTTAGAAGCAATTGTAAACCTTTTTTGTTCTTAACAGCTCTAGAAACGGCTTTGTGTTGCTCTCCAGAAAGAAGTATACGATCACTTCCGTGAGACAGCTGTTCATTAGATAATCTGATTACTGTAGGTTTCCGTCTTTTGTACGCTGTACGAAGCTTACGTTTTTGAGCTTCGGATAGCCGAACTGTATAATTATGCTGACTTGCCATTCTATACGCTTTCCTTATATACAAAACACTGACATGAAAACAATAATTGCCGCCTACTAATGAAAAAAAAACATTTTTATTTTACTTTTTTTTTGTTTTTTGTTGTTTTTTTTATTTTGTTTTTACAGGAATTTGATTATGTTTCGAGTAATGTCATATGAGAAATGTGCCTCAGATACAACGACAACATATGCTGTGGTGCCGCTACTCCCCTGTGGAGATGCAATAGCTTTTACAAAATCTAATTCAATCTGAATGTCACTTCGAGATCTGTCTGTTGTTGGTTGATGTAGATGTGTGTCAATTACAACCAAAGGTGAGTTTATCAATAAATTCTTTCAGGTTTACTAACACGTTATTGTCTCCGAAGTTTATTTTTCGGAACCCTAGGTACTGATCGTACATGATCCTGTATATACCATTAGTAATATCAAAATTCTGCAATTCCTGAGGGTACCTTTCTCCATTAATTTTCACAGACACATTTTTGATGTTGCAGCTGTCAAATCTACTGGGATCTTTTGCCTGGGTGTTTGTTCTGTTTGTCTGAAGTGCGATTATAACAAATCTAGGATTGTACACATTTCTGTAAACACTTGTAATATCGAAGCTGAATGATGAACCGAACACCCCTCTTTTGTCGATGCATTGCCATTGAAAGAAGTTGTAGACTAAAGCATCCTTGTCACTCAGATGTTTCAAACCATCAATTAACTGAATTTTGGAAGTGCTGGTATAATCGACTATGGGGACTCGTAAACACAAACGACTCTATCACAATTTTCCCATCGCCAGGATCCGTTGCTGTGGACCCTACCCCTTTCCAGTGAAACAACGCATCATTATCTTCATTCCTAGTAAATGTGATTTCAAAACCTCCCTTGTACATCGGGTAACGTAGGTGGTCAAAGAACCCTAATCCTAAATGCCCAAGTGTGCCGAGTGCTTCAAACTTCCCACCTCCTGTAAACGATGATGAGAAACCACTACTTGAGAGTGTTTGTTTTTCAGTGTTACTGTAACTAACAATTCCCCCTTTATAGTGCTGGGTTATGCCGGGGAGTTCTACTGTGTCGATCAATGTATTGTGTTTCCTCAGCTCTATTCTTGAAAACAAGAAGGCCGCGAAGTTGTCTACCAGTTTGACGGTAGAGTTAGTTTGATAATCAGATCCATCAGATTTTTGCACATACTTTCCTTGAATGTGGTACATTATGCGTGAATCATAAAATGCGTCTCCATGATCCAGTTTGAATGTTGTATTGTTGTTGGGTGCATTGAAGTTGAGCTCTGAAACTGGCATTGCAGTTCTATACTCACTTCTTGCTATACCGCTCGAAAATTCAATATACAGTTTCTCCATCACTGGTTTTACCACTGATCACTGTTCTATTATATCCTCTCTTATATATAGGGTAAAAAATATTTGCTTTCATTGCTTTATATATCTGATGGGTAGATACATCCTGAAGTTCCTAACCCCATACCGAGTTTACGTTTCAACCACATTCCTCCTGTTGTTGCTAGACCGACCATACGCTCATTCAAGTCAGCATCATCTGAGGTAACCCTCTCCCAAGCTTTCTTTTGTAATATTTTGTCCGCCTCCCACCTGTCTTCTGTGTTTTTATGATCCCTATACCATATATCATGCTTCTTACAAGCTTCATCGAGGGGATTAATTCCCTTATCCCCCCTAACAAGTCTCTTGTCAAGCTGGGTGCCGGGCCCACAGTAGTTGTACGTATCAAGATTCCAGTTCTTGGGCGCATGTAACTCGAATGGTAACTTGTTAATGATGTCGTTCAAAAGCCCTTTACCTTCTATAACATGTTCAGGCAAAACAGACAAACATCTGACTAGGTACTTCAACCCTTTAGGTGTAGCAATTAGGTCTTCCATTTCATCGTGAAGGAAATCAACTACAGACAGTTTTTCATTATGAAAGTTGTTGTTTCCAGCTTCTTCCTGAGCTTGAATGTAGTGTAACCTGTCAATGAGGTCTTTGAAGTTCTTTATGTACTTATATTCGACCGGACTTTCATTGTAAACCTTTAACCCTGAACCAATTGTTGCCACTTTTTCCATTCACCAACTCATCCCAAATAGGTTTTATCATATGTTTCCACTTTAGTCCTTGACTTGATTTGGGACGATTACTTTTGGGATTGTTTCTTTGGAAAAGCGAGTTTGTCCTCACCAATATGTCCTTGTAAGAGTTCCAGTCTTCATCGGTGTACAGATCCTTCTCTACTATATTGTTTTTCGTCAACAATCTCCAAAGACCCTCAGTCCCTTTGTATTTCTTTTGAGAGCTGACTAATATAATGTCATCATAATCAAATGTAATCGGTTCGGAACCGATCATCGGCTGCTCTAGATTTTCATCGTACCAAATACCAAACTGTTTGTCGTTGGATTTTGGAAGGTATCGGGCTCCTAGAGAACCAAGTGTTACTACTTTAGAATCCATCAACTGTTTCATCGATTGCTCTTGAGGTTGTACTTCTGGCTCATCATCGTAATCTACATCCTCAAACGTTCGACGATCTGATGCTTGAGGTTGAAATCTTACCAACTGTTTCATACGGTTTTGACTACGTATATTTTGTGTTTCCAATTCTCTATGTTGTTGTTCCCTAATGGCTCTGGTGATTGGTTCGTACTTTTTCTCATTTTCACGAACATCTTCTAACTCTTTAAAATGAGTCTGAGCAAACTCACTTTGTAATTTCCGGTTTAACTCATCCAACTTTCGAGCTTTAGAAACAGTGAGCGGTTCGATCATGTGTTATTGATATTTTACGATTGGTAGACGTCTCATTAGCATTTGATGATATAGTATTTTTGTTTGAGAAGTTTTTTAATTCATCCTGTTCAGCCACGTTTTGAACTTTGCAGCCAAGACAGTCTGAATTTTTTCAAGTCGCCTTGCTTCTTTTGCATCTAGTTTTATTCGCCATGTTGTATACTTATAGTAATAGATACAGCGTTATTTCTTCAAATCTTTCAAGTCACGTTTACACTAGAACGTCAAATTACGTTTATGAACGTCAAATTACGTTTATACTTAAACGTCAAATTACGTTTATGAACGTTAAATTACGTTTATACTTAAACGTCAAATTACGTTTATGAACGTTAAATAACGTTTATGAACGTTAAATTACGTTTATACTTAAACGTAAAATTACGTTTATGAACGTTAAATAACGTTTATGAACGTTAAATTACGTTTTATACTTAAACGTCAAATAACGTTTATGAACGTTAAATTACGTTTTATGAACGTCAAATTTACGTTTATGAAACGTTTTAAATAACGTTTATGAACGTTAAATTTACGTTTATACTTAAACGTCAAATTACGTTTATGAACGTTAAATTACGTTTATACTTAAACGTCAAATTACGTTTATGAACGTTAAATTACGTTTATACTTAAACGTCAAATTACGTTTATGAACGTTAAATAACGTTTGATGAACGTTAAATTACGTTTATACTTAAACGTTAAATTACGTTTATACTTTAAACGTCAAATTACGTTTATGAACGTTAAATTACGTTTATACTTAAACGTCAAATTACGTTTATACTTGAACGTCAAATTACGTTTATACTTAAACATCAAATTAACGTTTTATACTGGTACGTTGTACAGCGAAGTATTATTCAACACTTAGTTTCCTTTTTAAATTGCACATGTAATTTCCTTTTTTTGTGGTTTAGCTGTTGTATTAATAGATATGAACCCATGAGGTGTTTTCCAGCACTCAAAACAGAGAGCCTCAAATTGGTTGAAAGTCATGTCAGAACCTACAAAGTCCTGGAACACTCTCTTTGTATAGTACTTGTTCATTGTAAACAGACACAACAGATTAACATTGTTTCGTATGACCTGCATATCAACTCGACCATAGCTCTGACTCAGGTAGACACAAGAAATCCCTTTATGACGTCCTCTAATGAAATAGTCTTTGATTTTAGTTTGCTCTTCTAGGAGGCAGTCATCAAACACCACAAGTGAGTTTGGTTTGCAGTCATCGATAGAAATGAGATCTTCAACAGGACGAATAGAAGAAAAACGCTATTTGTCTTCTAAGGTTTTTTTTCTAATCTACTGTATTGTTTCACGCAGATCTACATATGCAGGTTGTTCTATTGAACGACTGAAACACGTATAGATTCTTGAACGGAACTCCATCTTTGTTGTAAATGAAAATTCAATAACAAGTTCGTTTTTACCACTCCCAGACGGTCCTACAATAAGACACCGTAACGGTCTAGGTAAAAATTTGGTCTTCGAATTTATCTTTGCAATACACTTGAATTTCCATAGTATGTTCTCTTACATACATTTACAATTTAACAGTTTTTCGCATATTCTATAATGACCCCATGCTAGGGTTCGGATATTGTCTTCGAGTACCGAAACGCTTGTCGTCCTTTGATGAAAGTACCACTTTATGGTGTTCTACGCTGTAGAGATTGTGTGCTTGACTCCGAATTGTATTCATCGTTTTGTAGTGCTCGATGTTACTAAACAAACAGTCTTTATAGTTGCTAAAGGTAATTTCATTTTCAACTACAGCTTTTTTCACGCCCTTAGACCTCTTTATGAAATGGTTGTCTTCTATATTGCTCGCATACATCTTGGATCGTAGTCCTACAAACTCTCGCATGATTCGACCATTAAGTTCATCTTTCATTTTACCCAGAACTTTTTTGTTTACGTGGGGAAGCCCATATTGGTTGGGGTTGGGGTAGTCACTTGTATCAAATAATCCAATTAAATGTTTCATATCTTCGTAGAAGTTTTTAGTTTTGATGTCATATATCAGGGAATCGGTATCGGTGTACACCATTTTTATATTAGACCCATACTTCTCTTTCATTACATTGTAGTGGAAATCATACATCAGTGTCTTTGATATGTCTAGAATACTCATACCTACATAAATAGGTTTATTTAACAAAAGTTTTTTCTTACTAAAATGTACAGCAACTAGGTTTTCTGTAAGATGGTTTCGACTCTTAAAGTTCGGTTTGCTAACCCATCTTTCCACTAATTTGGACTTAGTACCCAAACGAATGTCCACACGATTTCTCATATTTTCCATAGTTTTTTCCAAAAACTGAGTTGTTCATAAGTTTGAAAAAGTCTTTTCTCAAAATCATTTTTCGCCTTTGTACGCTCCATGGTATTCAGATTAATGTACGGTTGCAACCAATTGCTTTGACTGAAACTAAGAACTCTATGAACATGTTTTAGTTTCATACCCAGACTCAAATAAAGCTTTAAATTTTTGTAGTGTACGACATACTTTTCTTTACCATAGAGAGTTGTCAGAAGCTTTGCCATTTTCGATCCTGGTGGGACTCTACGTTCTGGAGCGAGAGGTAGATCAGAGTGTACTTCGTGTAGTTCTTTAGGATATTCCAAATCAACTTCTAATATGTAGCCTGTGGGTGAATCGTCACTAACTTTCATTACATCGATGTCTGTACTGCTCCACTGAAAGTTTGCATATGGTAGTTTTTTACAGACATTGCCCACCCATACAGGTTGTTTGCATCCAAGTACATGAGGTAGTTATTTGGTTTCGATTTGTCGTAGTCTTTCATGTAGGGATTGTTTGCCTTCGCATATCGATGAGAAACACTGTGAAATACCACCACGAATACCCTTTTCAACCATGAGTTACCATATCGATGTCAGTCAATAGAGACAGTTCGACTTTTGTAATTTTTAGCATTGCGTTCCAAGCCAACCCAGGTGCTGTGAAATACCATGCAGGATCTAATTTGTATGTATTGAGACATACATCCCTGAAGTTTTCCATAACATCTGCAAGCAGCAAGACATCGGTTTCGTTATATAGCATTGTATATTCTTTCATGTTCTGAATGTTAAAGGGCGGTCCATACATCACACGCATGTTTGTAATCTTCATTTGTTATGTGTTGTTTATTCAGTCTATTGTAAAATTCTTCTTGACTAGGTAGTGATGTTTCACTATATTTTTCTATACTGTCCATGTAGTCGTAAGGGTACACTCCTTTTCGTAGCAATAAATTGAGGTCCTTACCATTGTAATATGTTGAGATGTGTTTGAATTGAGATCTAGTCAGATTCTTTGCCAACCTATCGAGACTTTGTGACATGAACTTGAATGAATCGATGAATCGTAGTTCAATTCCACCTTCCACACTGACCGTAAAGGAAATGTACCGCTCCTCGTTGTTGGGTATCAATGATATGTGATTTTCGAAACTTACCAAACTCTTTAATGAAAAGGTGAGTATCGTAACCTGCTAAATTATGAATGAAAACAGGAATGAACCTAGGTTTTTTGAAATTGATGTTACACTTGTTGTGAGCTGCTCCTCTAAACAAACCCGTCAAATGGTTATGGTCTCTAACACGATCATCACCAAGAAAATTTCCACAGATATGACACGTAGTAGTAGATTCAAACATTTCCTGTTGCTCTTTTGTCATCAACTGCATGGGGACTATTGCTTCACTCTTGTAAAGTTCATTAATCCTTATCGACTCCTCAATCAATGATTTTACAAATACATGTGCAGCATCGTCTCCAAAGTATTTAATCGGTGGTTTGGAAAAGCCGTCTTCTGACACCCCATACATACAGAAGGAAATGGCATTATGTTTCTGATATTTAATAGTGAACGACTGGTGATTACCATTACAATCCCACTTTACACGGTTGACATGTTGAAATAGGTGCTAGACAGCATTCAAAGTCTGCGTAATACACAAAGGGCACTCTCATTGAGCAATTGAAATCTTTAAATCTAATTACAGTTCCTGGCTCTGGTAGTTCCAATTTCACAGCATCGTGTGTGTTACAGTCTTCTCTATGCTTGATGATAAATCCTCTCTCGTAAAGTGTTGCAAACACCTATTGCATATCCACATCTTATGTCCATTTTCGTGAGATCTGTGAACTAACCAAACGGGACATATCTTTGATCCAGCAGTAGTGAGTGTTTGTTTTTTCTCTGATAAACAGTAGATTAACATGTTTTTCCATCTCGTTATCAGTTATTCTCAGCGGGAATATATCGAACTTGTCATCATAAGCATAGACATTAACAGAAATGCCACTACGTCTTTCAAACTTTGCTATATCATCAAGTTTCATGGGGCATTCGCAAGTTGCTAGTGCATGAAGCAGCTCTTGTTTGAAAGGTTCGTAATTGCTGATTCTTTCTGGATGAACCTTAACTGGATGTAAAGCTGCCAGAATAGACCACATAAAACATTTCTGATCTTCGTTTTTTACATTAATAATAGCCTTTTTGGATTGAATCCGTTTTGGTAGAACCACATAGCTGGATCCGTGAAAAGGAACGTATCGGTTGACTCTGATCTCCAAGTCTTTCACACTTTTTAGTGACCATTGAGAACCGTTTGCCTCAAACTCCTCCATCTCAACCAACATCTTAAGTTTTGCTGAGTTATAATAGTCAGACAGAGACGTTGTCGAGTAAAGAATTTCATTTTTCGTTTTAAAGTTCATGACTTGAGTCACCTCCACATCGTTTATTATTTTCTTGAATTCAGCATGATAAACCATGTTTACCTTAAGATTTTTTTCTGTTACAGCTTCCTGAAGTTTTTCAACAACGAGTGGTTTGCATATCTCAAGAAACATTTTTTGGATCTTTGATCCCACGTTTGTTCATAATCACATACGTTTTCAATCTTCCCGTGAATGCCGACTGGACTTCTGATATTTCATCAAGTATTGTCTGTGACTCCTCTGGAGTACGTACCGGAACCAGATGAGGTGTTGAAGGCGATTCTGTTTCAGACAGAAGCTGTCTCTCTTCCATGGTAGGGCTAATCGAATTCTCACTATTAATTGTACTAGTCTGTGTCTCACTAATAATCTTTTTCACACCTGTAGGAATCTTTTGTGGTCTAGTCGGTTTTCGGATCATCGCTTCAAGAGCTATGTCGTTTGTATTGACCTTCGGTACTTGTTTGATTTCCCTTGGTCGTTTTGGGTATTTCTTTTACCAACATGTTGATGTCTGGAGTGGGTGCCGGCAGTCTTGGTGTCAGTCTCGTAATGGGTAATATTTCACTCCTGTATCGAGGACCTTCATGAAGTTGCTGACAAACGGATATGGCGTTTCGATTGTTTGTGACGGTTCCAGTTGGATGACTCTATTGGTGTTTCACAAATCCAACCACATTTTACTTTTAGGAGCTGGTTTGATTTCCATCTTTTTCAGACGTTCGTTATATGTCATACCATGCTGGTTGCTGGCACATTTCTTTAGATTTTTGGTGCCGAGCCATGTTGGAAACCGTTATTTTTTCCCTTACTACATTTTGGACATGGTTTCTTCTGGGGGTTTTATATTTGAGCACGTACATCGGTCGGACTAAGCACGTTGTATGTTGGACTCTCTGGGATATGTAGTGGTGAATGGTATACAGGACTGTATGGTATATGCAGTGAATAGTCTGACGTATCCGGAACTTCAAATGGTGGTGGACCAAGTATTGATATAATTTTCGATGAATCGGGGTGTATCCTTTTTACTGGTGGTTCAAACTTTGGAGCGTCGGCTGTAGATGGACCAATTATAGCTCTAATTTTGGAATAGAAATCTGGAGTGTCTAACATAGACAAATCAAAATCAGCAATCGCGTCTTGTTCTTCAGGTCTGAGATTTGAATAGGACTCTGGCAACATAGACATATCAAAATCAGCAATCGCGTCTTGTTCTTCAGGTCTGAGATTTGAATAGGACTCTGGCAACATAGACATATCAAAATCAGCAATCACGTTCTGGAATTGATTGTCACTCACAGCATCAGCGTAGTTTTCCAACATAGACATATCAAAATCCGGAGTTTGTTCTGTCTAACTTGGACATGCATTTCTTTTGTTTTTTTATGGCGGGACATGGAGGAGTTCCTGACTTCAGCACCACACCTTGAACATACTTGTTTCATCGAAGGAGGTTTTTCATTGAATCCGTTGGAAGAAGCATAAGCTGGTGGATTTGACGCTGACATACACTTCTTTGTTTTTTGGTGGCGGGATAGGTTAGATGCAGTAACCTCAGCTCCACAATTCGGACATTTCTTCATTGATGATCTTCGAAGACCATCCGTAGCATTGAGAAATGCTGTTTGCTTGCTAGCAGGAGAAGACGCCATTATTATAGAGCTGGCTACTCTCTTACTGTATGGGCGATTGACGATGGAAAAGGATGAGGTATGGATGCACTTCTTTGTTTCTTGGTGGCGGGATAGGTTAGATGCAGTAACCTCTTCTCCACAATTCGGACATTTCTTGACTGATGATCTTCGAAGACCATCCGTAGCATTGAGAAATGCTGTTTGCTTGCTAGCAGGAGAAAACGCCATTATTATAGAGCTGGCTACTCTCTTACTGTATGGGCGATTGACGATGGAAAAGGATGAGGTATGGATGGATGAGATTAGGAAGAGGAGTAGGAAGAGGGTGGGTGTGTGGGATGAGTGGAAGGAAGGATGAGAGCATTATTAATACATTTGACTCTGAACTAGAACATAGTTTTTTGTAACTCTTTTTCATAAAACGATCCTATTATTTCCTCACCAGACTGGTCTGCGATTTTGTAGGTAACGGGGCAAGTTTTGTTGACAGCCACAATCCGAAAAAATTTCTCTTGTCCAATTTCTGCGGTATTTATTTCCAAATACATCTTTCTTTATAGTAATTCTTACGCGGTCTCCAACCGAAAGTCTGGGTCTGAATACTAGACATCGTCCAGTGTTTGCGTACATGTTTCTTAAAGTTTGTTCATTGCTTGAATTCACTTCTGATGGGCTCATCTTTATAGTGCTATGAAATTTACTGTTATATTGACGTAGAAGCTTCTGTAAATGTGACACCCATCTAAAAGAGTTTTGAAATTTCAAAGTGCACTTTCATTTTTTCATTGAGAGTTCTATGGAAACGCTCTATAATGGCACTTTTTTCCTCATTTTCAGTATGGTATAACTTTATTTGATTTTTGTGTAAAAACTCTCTAAATTCCTTATTAACAAATTCTCGTCCTTTATCCGTGTGAAGAAGGTTCGGGGGTTTGTGACCAACCAATTTCGCTCTTCTTAATATTTTACTAAACGATTTAGTAACCTCTTGTGAGCTTTTAGTTTTTAATGGTTCTGACCACGCATATTTTGAAAACGTATCAATTACATTAAGTATGTATCTGAATCCATCATTTTCCTTTGAAAACCTAATCATTACAACAAGGTCTGCAGCCCACAAATCATCAATACCCAAAGTTACAATTTTTCTCTTAGGGAATCGCTTAACCACAGGTTTATGAAACCTCTAATGCTCGAAGCAGGATTTCTTTCCGACTTTTCTGCTTCATTAATTCCTGATACTAACTACAATTCACTTACAGTATACCAAACTAGTAATTTATGAGGTGCGATGTCTCGCGCGGCGCGGCGGTGACTGGACAGTGACAGTGACGAGGCGCGTAACGATTGTTTGTATACTTATAGAAACAAGACGCGGTGTCTCACACGGCGCGGTGGTGGTGACGGTTCAGCAGTCTCGCGGCGCGGTGATGACGAGGCGCGTGCCGATTACTTGGCGGTGACGGTTCAGCAGTCGCGCGGTGCGGTGCTGACGAGGCGCGTGCCGATTGCTTGTTACACTTACAGTAACAACGCGTGGTGGCGGTGGCGGGACAGCGATGACATGCGTGGTGATTCGCGCGGCGCGGGTTCTGACTACCCGTACTCACACTCTTAGTCGCTCTCTAAAAAATTGCGGTGGCGGGACAGCGATGACATGCGTGGTGATTCGCGCGGCGCGGTTCTGACTTACCCGTACTCACACTCTTAGTCGCTCTCTAAAAATTCTGTCCCAGATTCGGTCTCACACGGTTTGTCCCAGAAACCGGTCTCGGGTGCTCTGTCCCAGCAACGGCCAAAGTATACTACTTGTAAACATTAAAAACTAATGTAGATTGCAATTATGTACTAATAACAAAATGCACTAACGTAAAGAGCAAAGTGCCTCTCTAGATGTAAATCTGTAATCGTGTTTAATGCCGCCGTGTTGAGGTAAACTTAACATTAGCGCGATCTTCCCTCAACACAATATTTACAGATGATTTATAAATCTAATCCAGTAAACTTTATTTTGTATTCATGTCGTCGATATTTTCCTTCTTCATTCTAAGGAACGAACACATCTGGTTTTTAGCTGAGTTTACGAGTGAAACTAGGAGACAGCAATTTTAAAATGTTGATTATTTTACGGGTTACAAAAATATCCATACGTTTTAATTGCAAGTCCCTTAATTTACCCTAAAAAATACCAACATAATGTATATGAATTATTAAATTTATGTTTGAACTATAACAACACCTCTATATTATTGAGATATTAAGAGGAAACAATTGTAGTTAATATATTTAAAACATTCTATTTATATATGTATATCCTGAAAGCCTTTTCCAATACGAAAATCCCCCAAATTGTTAATTTAATTTATTTTACAATATGTTTTAATACAAACATTTTAAATCATAATTTAAACGACAGATGAAGTACTTTCAGTACAGAGATAATCTATATTTCAATATCTAATAAAATAAATAAATAAGGACTTTATTTTGGAGCGGTTTTCAACAATAATTGCTGGTTTACAAAACGACTCATGTCTTATTATAGTTCTTAAAAAATTAAAAGCTTATTTTATAGTAACTAATAAATAAAACATAATATTAGACATACAGTTATATATGGCTATATCACCTTTTATTGTACATTAAATACTTGTATATATTTTCTTTGTATGTCGTTTCAGATACACCCTGGCCTGTTACGCTGGAGGACAGTTCATTATATAATTTGGGAGCAAAGTACGCAAATCGTTTTCTTTCAAATTCACGGCGAACGCGAGGCATCTCCAACACTTGATCCTGTCTAGTACTGCGAGATCGGACTTGAGACCTGCTTTTTAGTTTTTCTCTCAGATATCCCGGCCTGCCAGTGGTCAGGATTCTGTAAACCAGGCATGAGGAGCGCAGGGTACAAGTATCAGCTACAGTCAACAAACCCAGCGATCGTCGAGCCTCCGAAACATGGTCAAACCTTCTTAAACCACATACATACCTTACCACACATATTTTGGACCCTCTGTAATTTTTCTAAATCTCCTTTAGACACAATGTTTGCCAAAGACAGGGAGGCAATAATCGATCACAGAGAGCACAAGAGCCCGGACAAGGCGAAGCCTGGTCTCTCTAGAAAACATGTGCCTTTGCTTGTATAGCATTCTCAGTCGACCAAGTGTTCGCCGACAAACAGCACTTACATGACCAGATAGTGTGAGGCCACTATCAAGCATGAGGCCCAAGAGCTTTGAGGATTCACACTCCTTCAGTCTGACACTGCCAAGCAAACACTTCACCCACTGTCTCCGAACCCACATTGGAAGGAATCGACAACACACTACACTTTTCCTTGTTCAGTTTAATCCCATGCCTCTCAGACCAATCATGGACAATGCTTAAGTCAGCATTCAAAATGGAAACTGCTGAGTCAGCTCTTCCGGCTTCATATGAAACACACAGTTGAGCATCATCGGCGTATGAATACAAGCGACTATGTTGCAAGTCTGAACCCATAGTGGCGGAAAACAGGGTGAATAGAATGGGCCCCAAGGCAACTTCCCCTGCGGAACACCAGCAACTCTACTTAAAGATGAGGTGAAAATCCATCCCAATTTTAACCTTTTGTCTCCTATTCACGAAATAGGAATCAAACCAAGAAACCACCTCTGGTCGAAAACCATAAAAATGCATGACAGCCAACAACATCCTGTGGTCTATTGAGTCGAATGCATGTGAAAAGTCCAGCATTGCAAGAAGAGATGCTTTCTTATCCGCCCCTTGCGTGAAGCAACTCGTCATAAACGAGCAAAAGCGCAGTTTGCAGTACTATGGTCCTTCCTGAACCCAGACTGTAAGGCTGGAAGGATATTCTCCGACTCCAGAAATTGTACCATTTGTGAAACGACCAGCTTCTCCGTTATCTTCGACAGGGCAGGCAATACCGAAATTGGACGCAGCTCGGACACAGATGAAGGTGCTTTGACTTTGGGAAGAGGCAGTACAATTGCCTCCTTCCATGCATCCGGAAAAGTGGAAGTGGCCAATGACTGGTTAGCTAAATGTGTTTATGGCATCAATACAATAACGGACTTATCATTTTAATCATTTATTGATATGCCATCAGCTCCAACTGCCTCTGATGTGATGCTATTCAAAGCCTCCTGCACTTCTCTCCTTGTAACACTCCTGAAAAAGAAATCACAAGTGACACTCTCTGATTTGTTTCTTTCATAGAACTGTACGCAATTATCATTTGCCATGATACCTAAGCCCATACTAACGAAATACTTATTGATTTCTTCCAAATCTTTTACAAAGTTGGGTATGGCTGGATCGAATGGATCAGTGACACCACTTGTCCTTATTTTAGTCCAAAAGTCTCTAGATCTTTTACATTTCTCCATTTCAGTTCTAAAATAATTTTGTTTTGATCGTCTTATTTCATTGTTGAGCATATTTCTAACCTTACAATATGTTTTTTTTACAAGTTTTCATTTCTGTAGATTAGCATTTTCTTCTTATAATAATCTTTTTCTATGGTTAGTTGAATGATTTGGTTTATTTCTCCATGGAGATTTCTTTCTGGTCACTCTCTTATGTACTAGAGGTGCATTTTCATTTAAAAACTTGAATAATAGCAGAATTAATAAAATCTAGAATGTCATCTACATTGTTCATAGACATAGCATCTTCCCACCTAATACTGGACGTACAATGTATCATCTTGTCAATGTCAAATCGGGAGAAGTCACAATAAGTAACAAATCTAGGAGGCCTTCTTGATTTTTTTGTGTTTTTATATCGACACTAGCGGGCCCGGCGCGCTTTGCTGCGCATTTCAATAATTTTTTGCAAAAGTTGCCCGCGGGCTTCGCACGCAATTTCCCCGTTGAAAACAGTACACTATATTCACTTATTCTTTTTCTATCACATTTCTAAACATTGCTGAGATAATTGATAGTCGTTCCATCGTGAGCCTCTTGGGCGTATTATGAAGGTATGTACCATATTCCTGCCTCTATCTAGCTGTTTACCCACGGCTTCGCACGCAAATCTTAAGAACCGGAAGTCCTTATATTACTTAATAAATTTTTTTTTTTACTATAATAAATTTTAGATTAAATTAGTTTATATCTCCGATGCCACGATTGAGCTTGCTTTGTTGTCTCGATCGAGAGAATATGTAACACACGGAGTTTTGAGAACCATACTTCTGTCAAAAAAAAAACAACTAAGGTTGATTTTATAACATTCTTTATATTTGTAGCCAACGTAAGATAGTAATTATGATATCTGCATTACTCTTCTGATCAAGCATGAGCATGGTTTATATTAAATAAATATTTGCAGTTAAAGGTGAATTTTTACGTTAAAATTTGAATTGTATTATCTGGATAGTAAAGTCTATGTTTAACAGTGATTGCAAAAACAGTTTAAACAAAATTTGTCGTTTCTCTTAAGCTTACTCTATGCTTTTAAAACTATAAGTGTAATATATGTTTACAAAGAACAGCTGATTAAAAATTTGAAAAGACGTTAAACATATGTTTGCTGCAATGCATTTCTTATGGGTATTTCTGTAAACCAGTGGGGCGGAATCCTGAATCGGGAAAGGGATGGGCATAGCTTATAAACCTTCTCCGTGGAAAAATACATATACGTACAAAATTTTCATCATGATCGGGTCCAATAGTTTCACGATTCCATAAAGGGCAAACATACAAACATTCATTTATATTATATATAGATATGTCATCTTGTGATCAGATACTCGAACACCTCTTGAGTCATAGATGGTTGACATATCCACGACGTCACACTGTACGTATTTAACATTGCTATTTACAATAATATGATCAATCAAAGTTGCACAGGTTTTAGTAACCCTTTGTAGCAACTTTAAACCCAACTGAGTCACCTCAAGGCTCTTAAAGAGTTTATTTGCAAAGCGGGTCTCTGGGGATGATAAATCTAACAAGTTAATATTCAAGTCACCCATTACAACAATATTATCTGCGTACTGGGCCATATCATAAAATACAAAGAGGAGAGCGGGCTCTAGACAAGTGTAAGGCATATCTCCCCGGTTCTGTAGATAATGCAAATACAGAAATATTCACTTTTACACTTCAATATTCCACAAATATGCTCTGGAAAATTACAATCTTCAAATTGAAGTGATTTCAGCGAAAATTGTAGGCAGTTCTTCACATATAGTTGCCACTCCACCACCTCTGGAGGCAACTGCATTTCACTTTCTGTCGCTCCTAAACAATGAATATCCACTCATCGCAAACTCATCAGAAGATTTACTTTTATTCAGCCAAGTTTCCGAAACACCAAAAACATCCAGGTTTAAATCCTCTACCACGGCACGCAATCTCTTCGAAGCCCGTGGAAAGAGAGTTCATATTTAGATGTGCTATCCTGATAAATTTATCAAGTTTACATATCCGTTTTTTGACTGCACCACATTCCCATCACCCACAAGTCTCGGCAAGCCAGATTTGTCACTGTCAACCGGAAGTTCAACATTCAATTACGGCTTCAACACCGTCAACTACAGTTTCCAGCAACCCAACCTCAACATCATCCACCTCAAGCTCACCCCTCGTTACGGCGTCTTACACCGTCAGCCACAGGTTTCAACAAGCAACCTCCGATAACATCAACTGGAAGCACCACCACTCGTCACAGCGCTTTCAGCGCTAGAACAAAACCACATCCCGAAGCCATTTCACAGGATGTAAGCTGCTCGTAGACATTCAAAAGTGCTGCTCCAAACACAGGACAACCCCCTTTCTGTTAAGGTGTCTGCCATCCCGAGCAAGATGGTACTAATAAGTACATATAAGTATATATATATATATACACATAATATATATATATATATATATATATATATATATATATATATATAATATTAAGATATATACTTATTTAATATATAGTTAAAACTTCATACTACAAACACATTACAACATAGTTTTTGGATTAATTATTAATTTATGTTTAGGATAGGAATTAGAATAATCCTACCTAGTCAGGATATTGGGTAGAAGATTTATATTTATATTACCTCCCAAACTTTGCTTTCGTAACGCCCCCGACCCAATTCATTACCTTATTTTCCCCGGAACAATATGAATACAGAAATAGCTACGGTTCTATTATCACGATTCTACTATTTACTAATTTAGCCATCCTGCTTATGAATGCTTTGTATTCTACTACATCAACCCTTATATATTGTGAAACTACATATGTAATAATACATGTTACTCATTGCGTAACTTATTATTAATTTCCAAAAAAAATCGTACAAAATACAAAACAATAATACAATGTGTCGTATATAGTAAGTATATTTAGATCATATTAAATATTACATTGTTATGAAACTTTCAAAGTAATTTATTTGGTCATAACAGAAATAGAGTTTTAAATTCAAACATATTTTTAATATTTCGTTTATAATGGGAGGAAAGCTTGTTTCTTTATGTAAAAATTCAGAGCTGAATGATAAATTTTCGCTGCTATAAAACCACCCCTAAACAGCAGCTGAGTGTAATGGAAAGCGGCGATGTAGGGGCGATGGACAGTGATATGCGTAATTCTCTTCGCCGGGGAAAAGGCCGTATTTATATTATAAAAAGACTGTTTCACTTTACGTATTCAACCAATTTTATGAGTTAGTAACATAGGAATTACTTCAACAAAACATAAACAATTACAAAAATATAAAATTAAAAAATACCATTTTGAAATTGTTTCATTAGAAATAAAAATAATTGTACTAACGGAGGAAATATATTTATCACACTCATGATTTACTGAAGGAGTTTTAGGGACCTACTAAGAAGTTTTCACTTAAATAACAACTCATTTTTTTCTCTGCGCTTTAATTGTTTAATATTTACATGTGTATATAAGGTCCAGGGAACAAAACTGACATAAAAGGGGACCCAAATAAACTCACATTTTACATAACTTGTCCTCTATCTTCCCTTAAACTAAGAGTTCGACGTCTTTCCATTTACCGAAACTATATCCCTTCACAAAACAACGCACATTGTAGAGTTCCAGCTTAAACAAAATCTACATGTAACAGGATGTTAATATTGTAAGATATCAGATTTTCAAACTAGGCTTAGTAATTTCAAAATACAATATTTTAAGTCTTTTGAAGATAAGGATTATTAAAGATTTTGTTTGTGTAAAATAACATGATAAATGTAATTTTAAACATGTATCAAAGTCGGAGGTCATCATCCAAACATGAAACGAACCTTATTAGTAGAGGAGAGGTCACTGTTGTCATAGATGTCACTTATCCTAATTACGTCTAATTACGTCTCACTGGATTACGTACAAACTACAGACACTCGAATTAGGGACACCAATTAACCACTGTAATACAGAAAACCACTTTGGTTCTTTTTTGAGCCCACAAATATTTCCCTAACCCTCTACGAAACCTTGGTGTGCAAACTTGAGACACGAGCAAGTCGAGTCCCAGTATCTTACATGTTGAGTAGACAGAGGTTCTACTGGATCCATACAGTTCACACATTATACTCGTACATTTGAAGTTTTAAACTATTTTAACTTTCACTCTAAACATTCGGATGCACAAACTAAAAATTTATATTTCATAAGTAAAAAACTGCGTTATTCAGAAAATTTTAAAAGAATTTGATTATTCGAAATAATTTATTTTATTTCCTTATTTTATCTCTAGAGTTTCATGTTAATAATTAATAAACCTCTCTAATGCATAACCTTTTTTCATATCGAAAAACAAATTCTTATTATTATACAGAGAATCTTTCTTTAAATCTTTACAAATTCTAAATTTTTCATAAAATAACTCATGTGACAATAAAACAATAATGGAAATTTAAAATAACTCAGTTATTTGTAATTCTGCCTGGTCCAATATAATTTTGGTTTCTGATTGCGTATAGAAAACTTCCCTTACAGAGTTTGACTATTTTCAATATTTCCTCATGATCACAAACTCATGTAAATGATACAATAATAGAAATTAAATATATTAGGTATATAGTAATACTTCTGCCTGATCCATATACTTTTGTTTCTTATTGTTTTAAACATTTCAAACGTTCCTCGTGATCACAACTCATGTGAACATAAAATACAAGTAATCACACTATTTCAAATAATTAGTTAAAAGTAATTCTACCCTGATAACACAAATACTTTTGTTACTTAATTCGTTAATGACATTTCCTTATATTTTGACAATTGCAACGTTCTCTTGATCACATCAATTGACTAATGCTATAATGTAAGTACCTATTGTACACTCTGCCATGATGGACAATACTTTTTTTATCTATCGCGTAAGAATATTGCATTAAATTTTTACAATTTGTACGTTGTGCCACGATGACACCTCATACGACGTAATGCAATTCACCGTGTTACTTATAATTTTTATCTAGTAGCTGTGACATGGCAGTTACTACTTACGATAATCTTTCATAGAAGTTTTATTTCAGTATATACTCGCTGCGGTCCAACGTACTCGTATAGAGTATAATGACACAGTGGTCCTGGAGCCGTCCTGACGGGTGCCAGACGAATTTATTAAAGAGCACGTCTATCTCACTAGTATCCGCTCAAAGACTATTTGACGCTTTTCATCCACCCGACCTTTGTGTGTCACTGTTTACTTTTCCCCCTCGCGATGGGCGAATTCTGTTTCTCCAAAACAAGCGCCCGGCTGGTTCTGTTTCTTTCAGATGTAAATTGGAATTTCCGCTACATTCACGCTCGGCGAACCATTATAGACGGTCAAATGTAAACTCGTATATAATACAGTGATGAGTAGGGATGACACAAGTAGCACATGTTCTCAGCATACCACTTTCCGATTTTTCTCTGCTCTGAATCTACAGTAGGTTTATCACTATCAGTCCACAAAAAGTGGAAGAATTACACGTAATCATATGTACTCTTACAGCAGAGTTTCTAATTCGACAACTGGGAACTGAAAGTGTTAAAGAAATATATTTCTCAAAGGATAATATAGGGCTGCCGGTTATCCTGTATATAACTACGTTATAGATTACTTATAAATGTATATACATATACCACTTAAAAACCATGTATATATATATATATATTTATAATATGTATATATATATGTATATATATATAATTTCAATAAACATTGAATCACAAAAAGTACTTTGCTCCGCCGGGAGTCGAACTCGGATCTCTCACTTGCCGGGTGAAAGTGCTACCATTACACCACAGAGCGCTCACTTTTTCCGATTCAATTATTTTTGTTATTTGGCACCCGTCCGTATCTGTCACATATGCGTTTAATAAGCAAACTAACATATGATCGGAAGACCAAATTACCTGTCAAATGACTAATTATTTACGTTTTAAATTGTAGCTAAATGGCAATAGCCTTATTTATATAATTATATATATATATGATATATTCATAATTATATTATAAGAATTTTATATTGTTGAACTGGAAAAATCGAAATAATTTACTTTAAAACAATAAAAGATTTGCTTCAACCGGGACCTCGCAACCTGTATCTCACTCACAAGGCAGGGCAAGTATATCTGTCGTTGTCGGGTGTCCGTGCGTTGTTTACAACAAAAGGTGTTTCGGAGGAGTCCAGGGAGGAAAAACAAATGTTAGCGATTTTTTAAAACACTCTTTTTTTCCCCACTTTTCAAAATGTCAATAAATAATTTTGCGAAATGTTAGCATCACTCTAAAAACATAGTAATCAATTTAAAAAATCTTTAAAATGTTTTCTTTCTAATCTGTATTTATCAAATTTCATAGTTTTATCTAATTTAGTGAGTATATCAGGTAAATGCGTTTAAAGACCACTTTTATTCTAGTACTCTACTACTGAACATAGCACTGTGTAGGCAGGTTAGGATGAGCTATATGTTATTTAAAATGGTTATTTCTTATTATTAATAGCCCCATAGGAAGCAACTCTTGAATTTTAAGTAAAACCTAATTTATACCTGTAGTTAAACCTAGATTGTATACGATTCCAAAGCTTATTAATGTTTGTCTGAATTTTATCATAATTCAGGCGGGTACAGGTCATTACAAAGATAACCGGAAGTTCAAGCAATGTCGAGCGATGCGTGGTTCCTCCTTGTGATAGGTGAAAACGAGTGATTCCGGTAATTTACCATAAAGCAGACTGTTTGTTTTGCCTAGGCGAATAAATTTGGTGGTGTAAATGAGATGTTACCTATTAAAAACTGTTTCCCTGGTCTAAGGCCCCCACCTTTCCGTACTTGTAAAATAGGACATTCCGTAACCTCTAAACATTTAAATTTTGAAAACGTGAACATTTCTTTCTGAATTTATGAAAACATATTTCCATGGATCAAAACCAACAAGCATAATGTATTTGAATAGTTCCGTGGGTTTGTAATGATTAGACGAACAAGATAGTCGGTTACTATCTTTCGCTCGGGCCAAACTGGGACAGGGACATGGAGCAGCCAGTCCTAGTTGAATGTAAAGCACCGTCCACAAAATGAAACAAGAAATGGCGGGACTAACCACACTTCGAGACCACAACACTGGGAACAGAATGCACCTACTCTGTTCCTTTGTTTAAAGTGACGCTAGTTATTACGTTTTAAAATGT
>NW_025784060.1:0-20688 GCF_021130785.1 Homalodisca vitripennis
AAGTTTAATTTTTATTAATTAATTTTTTGGCTCCCGTATATCTGATTTGAATTGAGTTCCTGTCAAATAAAATTTTTGTTCATTTTTTCCATACATTTAGGGATATATTTTTGACAAAACAAATATTAAAAAGACACTTTAAAGAAAGCCGTACCTCCTTTTATTTACAATTTAGAAATTTTACCACAGTTTTTAGAAATAAAAAATGTGTAGAAAAATTGGGCTGTATAAATCAAATAACAAGTATTTCACTGTGCATATACACAGAAAATCACTAATTAAAACTAAAACAAAATGTTGATATGTATTAGTGCATACAATTTACAAAAATTATCATCACCAAATTTAAATCACTGTTTAACCCTTTGAGTGAACTCACGGGTATTTTCCGAAGGCATATGGCATAAAAGTGCCACGCTGTTTTTTCGCATATTTGTCAGCTATTTGGGAAAAAACCTGTTGTAAAATAACTACCAAACAGATTTCCATTCATTTTTGTTATTGTTTTTTTTCTTTTTAAATGACACAATATTGATACATGTCGTTACAAAATAAAATTTAGTTTATAAAAATATAAAAATTTCAGTATTTATATAAAAGAGTTTTTTATTTACCTTTTTGTATAAAAAGTTAAGAAGTTTTTGGGACGCTAATTTGTGTGTATACTTGATAATTTTTTTCAAGATTTTTTTTTATTTCCTTTATACCAATGATTATAGGCCATATGATTCTAAAGTAAAACCCATGATGTAATTATCTTATTCTTAAGAATTTTAAAAATACTATGTGGCAATTATATTTATAATTAAACAAAAATTGCTGCCTTCGGGCAGGAGGTACCGACCACATTTTTATAAACTTGTAACTCTCGTACCATTTTGTCAGAGATTTAGAAATATTACTTAGTAATGGATGTAGTTTTTTTTCCCGCCTTCCTCCCCCCAATAAAATCCTAATAAAAAATATCAAAAGAAATAAATATGATTAGTAAAAATTTAGAGAAACAAGAATGACTTGCTAACGATATTTACATAAAAGTTTAGGCTACATTTACTAAAATAATAACCCTATAATATTTACACTGAAAATTACCCCCACAAAGTTTCTAAAATCTTACTCGCGTTGAACACACCCACCCCATCCTACAAATTAATACATTACTTTTGTAACGCTAGAAAAGCCCTACAGTAAAATACTGATAATCACAGTTACTATTTTACTTTGATAATTTAATCAAATGCTTGGTTATTGGCACATAAACAAGAAAGGCCGTTACGCAACACGGTACTCATCCGCTACGTCGCGTGACTGGAAGACAGAATCATCGAACAGGTACTTCGGTATTATCACAGCCCACTCACTATTTTTCGTCGAGTTTTCCTTATCAGAGATCAAAATAAACTTCATTATACGTTCCTTCTTCCATAACGAATCAAATAATACTCGATAAGTCATAATTCCTATCTCCAAATCGTCTCCAAATAGACACACGAATGACCTGACATTTTCGAATAATGAAACGTTGTTCCTATAGTTTTTTATTTAATTGATAGTCGTAATAACTTGTAAATTCCAAAATAGGTTAAATAAAGTCATTTGTTTTTAATACTGCAATTTATTTTGTCGCCGAATAGGGAAAATTCGTCCAAAAATAGTGGCTTCTTGATAAGTACCCAAACAACATAAGTTTCACAGATAAAATAGTAGAGAAACGACATTAAAACTCGTATTTATTGATAGTTTTGGAACCTATTGAATACAGCCGTCTGATTATTTGGCCAAAATAATCTTGTACTATATAAAATATTATCGAAATACAAAACGTCAAAATTGGCGACGCTGGCACTTTATGCCACTTTTCGTACCGTCAAAATTAGCGACGCTGTGGCACTCAAAGGGTTACGAAGCTGTTTGATAAAGAACTGATGAATAAAAACACATGTATCTAAAAATATATTTTATTTAAGCTGTCATATAGCTTTTTCTTTTAACATATGGATCCAAAATATCACACAAGAAAGGAAGGTAAGTACTTTACCTACAAAGCAGTCTGATATGGCAGTAATAGAATGAATGAGAAGAGTGTAACTATGACAGAGTCGCTGTTTGATGGCATCACTGTCCAGAGTTTGATGACTAGACAGAACAGCACGCAGAGCATCAGATCGTAAAGAGATATAACGCTGCAGCAGTTGTTCAGCAGTGAGACTTTCCAGCAGTGCCAGACTGACTAGAGAACTGCTGGTCACCTGAAAAAACATCACATAAAATATCAGTTCTCTCCTATGTCTCTGTCTCATGTTTATATCACTCCTCAGATGTCCAACAGACAAGCCTTCCAGCAGTGCCAGACTGACTAGTGAACAGCTGGTCACCTGCACAAACATCACATAAAAATATCAGTTCCTCCTATGTCTCTGTCTCATGTTTATATCACTCCACTGCCAATATTGGGTTAAGCAAGCTCAAATGAATATATTGTAATGAAGACATCAAAGGGTAGAAAATCTAACGATGATAAATTACTTTATTTGTGACATAATATACAAAAGAACAAATTTAGGACCATAAAACCCGTCTTACAATTAACCTTAATATGATAATAGCATTTCTTATGCCAAGTAACAATAAGAAAACACTTGAAAATATTACTTTGCAATAAAGGCATTTTTAGAAATTTAATAGGAATAAATCAGGGTTGCTACAGGAGTCCAATAATGAAATTCCCTGACTATTCCCCGATTTCCAGACCAAATTTTTCATTTTTTCCTGACTTTTTTCGACGCAATCCCCAGGTTTTTGGCAGATTAATGGAGTGGAAAAAAAAGCCCGTTGTCTGCAGGCTTCGGACCTCGGCGACTCAAATTGGGCGTGGCAGTCAGTAAGATTTATTTGTGTAAAGGGATTTTATATATTTTTCCCTGACCCAAACAGTCGAAATTCCCTGACTTTTTCCCTGACTTGAGGACCGGATTCCCTGACTTTTCCCTGATTTTCCAGTTCCTGGTTTTTTTTTACCTGGACTTTTCCCTTGATTTCCCTAACCTGTAAGCATCCCTTGTAAATCATGGATTACCAATTTACACGTAATCTGTCCTCCAATACCCACCCCAACTCCAAGGCCCCCACATTGTTTAGTTTTAGTGAACATCCACTGAGGTATATGGAGTGTGTATGTCACACAGAATGGATCCCGGGTAGCAGTACCAACCAGTTGGTGGTTCAGCTACCAAGTGGACGGGACCCATTACAACGGCTCAGGCTTTTGATTGTAGTTTTAGCTCACATCAAGAGCTATATAGTACACACGCATATTATTCCTATTTACTGTAAATATGTTCATTAAGTTCAAAATTGACTTTTTTGATTTTTTTTTTTTTATAAAATTACATGTCTATACTTCAAAAATATAATTGTTAAAATTTTAATAATTTGTGCAGTTTTTATAGGACTTAATATCTAAAAGTCTTACTTTATCCTGTTTTAAATAATAATTTTGTTCCTTTAGCAAGAAATTAATATGATTTCCTGGGAAACAAAGCATGCATAGATTTAAGAAACCTTCCATTATATTTGATTGCATACTTCCAATGAATTTCATTAAACAAATTTTACCTGTTTTTAGGCCAGTATAAGGGAAATCCTAATGTAGAAGTCCTTAACTTTTGAGTAATAAATGATATAATGGCTCTTACATGGTAAAAAAACAAACATAGTTTAGGTTTATATTAATGCCCATTCTGTTTATGGTTAACAGCTTCAAAATATTAAGAAAAACTGCTAAATGGCTTTTATGTTTAAGCTCTGTGCTTGTATGAATCACTTCTGGTTTGAACATAATTATATTTTCCCAACCACTTAGGTTGAGTTTGCCCTCCTTTCTCCCAATCAAGAAAATTATTCGTTTAAACAAAGAGTACACTTTCGGCCATTGTAATTTATTTCCAGTCAAATATATTTCTGAGTGTCTTAGTTTTGGTGTTTGCTTTGTTTAAAACAAATTAAGTAAATACTACACATATAGCAGGTCTAAATAAATACCAAGGTGGGCATTTTTTTTTTAACCTGTTTGACGAGTGCAGCAAACATACACTAATGAGTGCGCACAGCATTTGCCCGTTCTTGGCCCCGTGATTGAGGGGAGCACAGCATTTTCCGTTGCAGAGACTAATGACTGTCAGTTTCGTTCTCATCTGACTTATCTTATTGTGACGTCTAGGCGGAAGATTTTTGGAACTTTTACAATTGTTCCTACATAGTATCACGCTGTGTACAGTGTTGCTAGTCCTGAGTATCGTGATGGCACCTGGTGATATAACTTTAAAAAAAAAACTATTTTACGGAGGCGGGAACACAAAGACCTGCTACGCTTCTCCAAGGGGACATAGGTCGCCAATTTTTATTAAGGCCACTCCCCACAGAATGAACACAAAAGGAACGCTGCCAACTACTTCAGGCCAGTGCTATTGTGTGCATGCAATATACACCACCACTCGAAACTGGTCAAAGAAGATAAAGAAACCAACTATGAAGTGTATGTTAACATGTAAAGTCCGCCCCGGTAATATATCCTTGTTCCTTGTTTGAAGCAGTTAATCCACACACTAGCAATGTTTTAAAAACGAGGTTATTTGCTTTTTAACAATTCCTACAAATGTATTTTTATAATAACATTTAAAACTATAATATATAACTAAGTTTTATTTAACGATTTAAAAAGTTTTTTTTGTTTTACTTCCCTAAAAAAAGGTAGTCTGTCACTGTGTTCCAATGAGGCGACTCAGTATGGACCGTCCATAAGCTGGAACACGGCCAAATGCTGCATGCGCTACTTCGTCAACAGGTTTAAGGAATGTACAAAAAACAACAACGGTGGAGGTTTTATAAAGTCTTTAAAATCTGTAGTAAAAAATATATTATATTATATTTTAATTATTTTTATAGGGTTTTAAAAAAAGTATATTTTTATTAAAAACTTTCTGATTTTCCTCATCTTCATAAACAGTAGTTGCAGAACAGGTTTAAAATAAAAAGTGTTGTTTAGTAATCAATGCTTACTTTCTGCTTTGAAGAAGGACTACACATTTCCATAACAAATTTTAAATTGTAATTAAATTAAATAAATGCGTTTGGTGCTGATTCTGTCATGTTTACCATCTTTTTGTACACAGAACCAGTTTTATTATAAGTTTTGAACAGTTTTACTTGAAATGATAACATGTGTTTTACTAACTGCAATGCATTTCTTATAGACATTTATCTGCAGAACTTTAGCGAGTTCAGTGGGGGTGAAGCCCCTTGAGGTCAGGAGACCATAAATCCCTTCTCCTTAGTGCGGCTTCCAGGACACAAGATAGAATGTATGCCAATCAAAATTTCACCATCAAGTTCCCTAGTCTTTCATTGGTTTTTGCTTGGGAGGCGTTGATTGAGTCAGTCAAAGGAACATCTTCTTTAAATAGACAATAGACATAGGTATATCCTTAAAAAGGACAAATTGTTATAAAAAACTGCCATTAACTTAGTGGCTGTTTAGAAATTTGTTTTATTATAAACTGGAATAGCCGAGTGTTATATGTAAAGTGTTTAAAATATTCTAATTGAAAATCAAATGTTATACCGCTTACTTCAGTGTTCACGAACACATTTCAAAATATGAATTAAGTTAGGACAAACATCTCCTCCTAGGTTTCAAATCACTTTTAAAAGTTCTTCCACAAAAGATCTGGATTGGCCACAATTTTAAATGGTAATAATGGAGTGGACTTTTTTACTTTGTTATAATTTAAAGTGAAAACCTTACTGTTTTTTGTCTTTCCTTCCTTTCTTCGTGGTGCTAAATCATATAATCAATTCCTCAAGTATTGCCATTATTATACTATTAAACAATGAACCAAACTCCAAGTCCAAAAACAGACCCAGGCAGCATCTGAACTTGACAAAAACCGCTATTTTTTGTTTGGCTGCCTGCCACACCTCCCTAAACGGCCAAGAAGTGGGCCCATTCCATCCAAAATCACCCCATTTCCATCTTAACTGGCGTGGGGGTGTTTTGGGGGGTCTGGGTGTACAGGTTGGCCCATGACTACCGGTGTGAGTGGGACAGGGACCTAACCCATTCAAAAAACTTTTGACTTCTTTTTTCTAGCCAATTGAGCTATGCAGTAAGGGCCCTCTGCAAACACTAAACTAAACAAACCCCAGCAGGAGATCACTTCCATTCTGGCTTGGGTTTAATACCTACCAGTTTGATATACCACCACACCTGGGCATCAGCAAAAAACCGAATGTGGCCACTTCAAAAAAAATCTGGGCAACCTTATGAATGTCCAGTAGCGGCACATCACTAACCACAAATGTGAGATTCTGGGGTTCATGGGCAATTCGATAGGTTCTAGTCTACTGCGGAGGATGGCTGTTGGAGTTGGTGGGGTTTGTTCCCTTACCTCAGAGGTTCTTGTTAAGCACAACAGGGTGTGCCACCCCCTGCCTACTTTGGACTAGAGAGGCTGGTTCAGAGCTGGCCTCCCCTTCTTTCCGAGGAGACATGACTTTGAGATGTTGTGCCCTAATTCTTTCTCATGGATCTCGATAGGAGGCGGCCCCCTACTCTCTAACCTTACCCATCCTGAGTATCCTATCACTCCGGAAGCAGCGCAAAGGTTCTTACAGGACTAAGTGCAATTTATAAGCTTCTTGTCCTAAGAGAACAAAAGAAAAAAAAAAAAAAAAAAAAAAAAGCTGCAAATGATTTCGACTCGCAAATGACTAGATATAGTTAGGAAAGAAACTCTATGCTCGCCATTCTAAGCATTCGAAGGTTTAATCAGACCACAGGTTTCAGAATTGTGAATTTACAAAGATGCAGTTTGGTTGAAAAGTACCAAAATCAATATCTTGTTTTGTTTTTTACTGACATAAAAACTGAAATTTATTGTTTGTAAATAATTTGCTGTATATGTCTATACACAGAAATAAATATGTTAAATTTTAGTGATACTCCTGTTAGTGCAGCTTTGCTAGTAAGTTTATGATTAAAGTCCAAACTCTTGAATCTATACTTTTTTATCTAAAAGTGAGTATGTGCCTTTATTGTTTTTTCATTTTATTTACTATCATACTGTTATTTGTTACTAATGTTTCTACTTTTGAAGAAATAACTCTTGGAAGTAACTCACTGTAACTATTGTGTGTGAGAATTTCAAAGATTAATTTTCACTGTGTTTTAAAATATCATTCCATCTTTTGAGGAATTTATATTTTTATAAAGAATAGGCATGTTACCACAAAATATGGCTGATGTCCATAAATTGCACACAACTTTAATTCAACAGTAAGACCATTTTTAGTTGAGCTTGCAAGTACGGTAGACAATAAACAATAGACAACAATCTTTATTCATGTACAAACTGTTATTTTTTTATATAGAGGACACAATGTAAAAGCATCTGAAGTCTATTTCATACCTGAGAAAGATTTTGTGATTTCAATGTGTCCTCAGCTCCTTTTAAAATTGTTTCTTTAAAATGCACAACAGATGACCACTGTCTTGACCACAACCGGGAAGTACTCACTGGTCTTGAAGCTTGGGTTAATTTCCAGGCCTAGTCAACAGAAATTATTTTTATATCTTTATATTTTTTCTATTGAAATATTTTAGCCATTACCAAATTAAATTTACTTAAATAACTAACTTTTCAATTTTAAGATAACATAGTTCCCCTAATACATTCCATTAATATAAAAATCATATATGTTCATACTTCTGCAGATCAATTGACACAAATAGGGGGACAGTTCGTTTCAGACTACATAACATGAAATGAACATTGCCTGTATCATAGAGACGAAGTTAGGACTTAAAAGTACTATAAGTTTTATAGCAAGCCTCAGGCTAGTACATTAGGCATGGGCAATTAGGTTGCTCTAGAGTGGGTACCTCAGTCTAGCTTATCAGCCAAGGGCTTTAGGTTGCTCTAGAGTGATTATCTCAGTCTAGCATATTATCCATGAGTCATATGGACTACAAATCAAAATGTACACCTGAAAGAATAAATCTAAATAGCCATTATGACAATTAAATCTCTTTTTATTGATCAAACTTACTTGTATTATAACTTCTTTGAACTTAAATGTAAAAATAAAGATCTGAAATGAGAGTGTATTTCTCCAGACGGTAAACAATAAATTGAAACATTCATATCAGTCTACACCAAAACTTACAATTAGTTTATTTCATGAAAAATACTTTTGGTTGTTTTCAGATTTATTTGTAACATGTGGCAGTAAAATTTGTCCTGAAACTGGTGAATTTTGAACAAATGCAGAAAAACTTAAATATTAATTTAGTGTATTATGACCACTTACTATGTTATAAAAAAATTGACACAACCTTTTGATAACAAGTATCTGCCCTTTTTCCAGTTGCAAAATGGTAAAATATAAGCATGATAATCCACTTATTATTATAATAGGTGATGAAATATGGACACGTCATAATCGTTTGCAGTGAAGTGTCATATATTGAAAAGGTATATGTGATCAATGTTTCTTAGGTTTTAACAGAATAGTGCATTATGAGTTCCTGCCACAAACAATCTATACCACAAAATATCATTTTTTTACTGTCAAGATAACATGTCTGTTAGAATGTAAACTCTATATCACAGGAAGTTTTTTAGGCCATCAGTAATGAAGCATAAATCTAAACTTAAAAAAAGTTTCCAAATTTTAGATTGTGGCAGGACAGTTGGATATATGAGTGGAGTTGAATATGCTCCACTGATTCCTCCTCTCTTCTCCGTAGGGTCTGCATTCATCAGTCTGGCTAAGGCCCACCTTCATGAAGTGTTTTCTAAGGGTGCCATGCCCTGTCAGCATCCCATTATCATTAATAATATCCTCCTTACTCTGATTCTAGGAGAGACGTCCACCACCCTTTAGCATAAGGAGAGATAAACATTTTTGATTGTCTCAATCCTGAGGCCCTACAATTAAATACTGTACAGTTTAACTTTTAAATCATATTAAATTCTGTGATATAAGGTCTTAAATTCGTTGATTAACTGCAGTGGCAAGATGTATCTTCAAACAGCTTTCCCTCTTCTCGTTTTCCATTGAAATCTTCCAATAGAATAGAGTTTCAAAAATCTAGACTACAAGATATCATTACTCACAACAACATTGAAAATAATGCAATTAGTTTAAATAACAGTGTTTGTCAATGAAAATGAATCAATATTTAATATAATTTGGTTTATACTATACAGTTGTTTTGCAGTAATTTGGCCAGTTTTAGTGGTGCTACAATATACAACTTAAAGATCCAAAAAACTAGTATACTACTAAAAAACCAGGCCAGCGTAAAAAAAATCACACAATAAACAAACTGACACGTAAAAATTAAGAGAATCGCTTGCAAGCCATGTTTCCCCAACACTGACGCCTCCCTTGAAAATCCTCTATGCCTCCCCACAGTTCAGAACTGCTGCTTTTAGAGATTGCAATAAGCATTGATACAAGTATAAATTTCTAATCAGATATTTTTAAAAGATCTTTTTGAAAGATATAATGCTAATGTCAAAAAATAAATAAAAAAATCTGTACTTTTTGAAATATACCTTCTAAAACAAATAAGCTTATGGACAAAAATATATATTTAGCATACAACTCACTTGTTTTGATATAGCGAGCCATTAAGAAAAAAAGTGTTTGCTCTTGTAAAGTCAGCCTGGTCGATAGACTCCCAAATGTAACTCAGATATATCAACCAAGCACTTTGATTTTGGAAAGCTACACAAGCCCAAGTGTTGTCCTTCACTTCCCTGTTTTAAAGTGAAACACAATCCAACTGGTCAATATGTTATTTGGATCAAAAATCCTTATCTAATAACATATTAAGGTACTTTGGGATTATACCGACCACACCCAGAACATGAATCATTATTTGACATTTTGCTTCTACTGATTACTAGATTAGCGTAGAACAATATTTCGTCAATATAAAACAGGAATTGTCTTATCGCAAACCCCTCCCCATCCTCAGACAGAGGTCAAAGTCGAGCGGTCTAGTAGAATAATGTGATTGCAGAGTCTCGCCACCCGTTCAGCTGTTGCGTTGCTTTGTTGTACTTCCGTGTGTTTTAACCCCTACATTTCTCCAAACACAAAAATTCAACAAAAACAAACATTACCAAACAAAAACTAAACTCTTTATTGAAAAAAAAAAACACTCAAAACTTGTTTTTATTCTTGATCACACTCTCCGCGCACCCAAAATGCAAGTGCCTCCGGCCATCAGCGCAGGCTTCGGCAGCTGCCCCGCGCTGATGTCAATGAAAGAAAAACATCCCTCGAGATAGAACCTATCAGTAAAAGATCAAATTCTAGAGGGGCTGATCAGAAATATAAATTGAATTGTAATGGAAAGGCAATTATGTACCGTGCAAAAAACTTAAATAATCATGTGAAGCCGCGCAGCCTGCCGTAATCGAGATTCTCGAGAAAGATAAGATAACGACAACAATACCGATCACAATATCTGGAAATGCTTGTAAGTTTGTAATTTTGTAATTAAAGAGTTGTTTTGTCATTCTGTCATGTTTGTTTCTATAAATTTATATTTTTTGTGTTCTTCATACTGGTGTAGTCAGTATAATCCCATAAGTCCCAAAGTAACCCATAATTTTAAAAAAAATTACTTAATACAATTTAAAAATAATCCCTTTCCTTTAGTTTGATTTACATATTTGCTTGCCAAGTATAAATTACCATGCATACGAATTTAATCAATTATTTTAAGATTTTCTCTTTTCTCTCTCTAATAAATTTGACATTACTTTTTAATTTGATTCATTTTTTGTATTATATTAACGAAAAAATAAACTGCTACACAGCAAATGATGGTCAAAACTACTAGATCTCTACAAGATAGCTTTGATACATCAGCCTTATTGGGCTAATTTACTTTAGGCTTGTATCATCTATCAGCCAACTATTACACATCTGAGTCCAAATTTAAATTTCTGCTCTGGAAAAAGTATTAATGTAATAAGTAGAATGAAAAAGCATACTATCAAGTCCACGACAAATATTTACCTTAGTATATGTGTTCAATTTTAAAACCAGACACTTGTCTTTCTTGGAGTTCAGCAGTGGATATTTTCATGCTGTTGACATCATCAATGACTTTTTCAGACAATACTTTCATTTGTGATATTGTATCCGCTGCCTCAATCAAATCTCTGTAGCGTTCCCTGCAACACAAGAACAAATATTACGACAATGATACTTATATTATAATATTATACTTGTGTAATAACTTACTTTCAATCACTTGGAGTGCTGAATGGCCAGAGTGGTCTAAGACATTGAACTACTTCGGATCTGAGTTAGAGATAGCGCATGTTCAAATCCTGTCTGTGACCGTTGTACAAGATCCATGTACAGGTCAGTGGTCTATGAGGGACGGGACAGAATAAGACTTAAAAGGAGATCAGCCTCTCCTTAAAAAAATCAATGTATGTACCTATAGCACTGGTACATTATTATTAGTTCTACTTCAGTAACAATAAAATTAACATTTTATAAGTACATACAAGTGTTTTACTATTAAATAATATTGACATTCCAGAACGTCATTTACTAATTTGCTTATAAATAGTAGTGACGTTCCTTAATATGTCTATACACATGGTTTTTGCTCAACATTTTTGTAGTTTAATTCCAGTATAGTACGTAATTTTCATAATGATATTAAAAGCAAGATGCCTTTAATGGTTTAGATTGTGTTGATAAGGATGATCTTCATGTAAAACTTAAATAAATAAATATATATATATATATATATAATATATATATAATGACATTCCAGAGAGAAGGGTAAGGACTTTTCAAGAAATTTCTTCCAATGTTTGGCACTGAATCTATGTAAGTTTTATTTACTATCCAAGGTGACTGGGTAGTGTATCAAATCATGTTAAATCTATATAACTCAGAAAATAGGTCTGGCTTAAGAATAAGGGTAGTAATATCATATAGTAAACTACGTATTGAATGTGTATAAAGTTTTATTGAAATCGGCTTGTACATTTTTGTGGTACAGCAATCCATAGATTTGTTTTTTCAGTATTTGACCAGTAAAATCGATATAGCTCATAAAATAGCTGCAGCCTAAGAAAAAGGGTTGTACGTTTTTTTTCACTATTTGGTCTTTAAACTTGATAAATAAAGCTCTAAATGTAGGCCTGGTCTAATAATGAGGGAAGAAATATAATATAGTAGACTACGTTTTGAATGCGTATACACAGTTTTTTATCAAGATCGACTCATACGTTTTTGAGGTACAGGGCCATCTATAGGGTTGTTAAGTAAAATATGTGTAGTCCCGAAAATAGTCACTGCAAATCGCGATTATTATAATAAAAGTAGACTTTGTTCATTTGAAAACCTGTAATTTGTAGTATTTATTTTACTGTTATTAAATTAATATATATTTTTAATGGGATAAGCTCATGAACTAGGTTAGGATTCAGTTAGAAACTAGATCCAAGTACTTGTTCGTTCTATGGATGGAAATCTATAGCCAGTTTTCACGTTGGTGAAACCTCGATTCCTCTTAGTCCTCTAAATCTATAGACAAATAAAAGATACACTGACAAAGAACACACAAGTACAATCAAGTTTTACATGTTTGTTCCAGGTTTAACATGGATTGTTGTTCACTAGCATACTAAAGGGTGTAAATGAAAGAAATACAGCTGACAATGAATTGGTAGCTATAAGATAAAAGGCCGGGGCGGCAAATCACGAAATTTGACGTTATCAATGTAATTCTGCTCACCCTCCTGAAGAAAAAATATTATATATAGTATTAGGGGGTGCAAATGACAAATAACATGATTTTAGGGGATATATATTCATAAGTAGTTAAGTTTTCTAATGTTTTAATGTTCGGTTTATGTGTTGTGTGTGGGATAATCTGTTTACTTGAATATTATCTGCGGCCGGGACTGATAGCAGCGCCTGATAACGTATCTGTTATCTGAGTTCTCCGGGGCATGAGTCAGTGCTTCACAAGATATCGTGTTCAGTGGGTTGGATTGAGTGAGTGCGTTACAATTATGAATCAACCATCCACTAGTTCGACCAACACTAGTGAATTGTGTGTGTCGGAGTGTTTAGTAGGGCACGTAAAGAGTTTACGTTTTAAACCGAAACGAATTTATTTCCTTTTTAATTGAACATAGAATTTTTAATAATGAGTGTATTTGTTCGTCCTGTGGTCGCGTGTTGTTTTTAAACCGGGAGACTTTGTTGTTTCGTTTGCGATAGGAAAATTAACAAAAAGTTACCTACGTTAGTAAAAAAAAGTTTTAAATGTTGCAATTTTAAAAAATCCACTTTTTTTGTTGCTGCCGCTCAGCTATATCCGCCAACACACTAATTGTAAGTGTTCTCTGTTAATATCCATCTATATATTATTTATGTTAGTTTTTCATGATTTATTAAGTTTTTTTTCACTTTACATAATCGCCTTTGCATTACATTTCAATTTATATTTCTGATCAGCCCCTCTAGAATTTGATATTTTACCTGATAGGTAACTATCTCGAGGGATGTTTTTTCTATCATTGACATCAGTGCGGGGCAGCAGCACCAAAGGTGCCGGAGGCACTCATCTCATTTCGATAAAAAGTAATTAATTTGTAGCTCGAAATTAAGAAAAATATTATTTCCATTTGGATCAAAATACTGCTCATTTCAGTATTATTTTTCATTTACGTTGCAAAGATGAGTGGCGCAACCGATGACATCATCACGAGGTTGAATCATGGTCACAAAAGGTCACGTGACACTCGACGTGAATGTAGAACAATGGAAATATTACTCCGCGTGATGAATAGTTGTTTAATTTTTTTATGTTCTAGAACTTCGTTATTTTCTCATTTCCACCCCATCAAAACCTTATACTTTTTTTTGTTCTATAGGACGATTCCAATAAGTTAATAACGCAAAACTCGTATTTTTTCCATTCCGGCCGTTAATATGATAATTTACCCAATGATTAATGAAGAATTTCTATGGGTCAAATGTTGAATTCGATAGTGTTGATGTTTATAATCGATAATTATGACTCGATTGTTATGGTGGCCGTTTATTATACTGCAGCCTAAGAATGTAAAACTCTAAATAAGACCAAAGTGGGATTAATTATTTAGAGAATTTACAGGCAGCTAATTCTTTAAATTAAATGAATACTTACCCAACCATGGTTCTCAATTCCTCGCGTTTTCTTTCAATTTCATTTTGCAGGTTTCCTCTGTACAATCTTCAATTTCAAGAATTGAATATTGCACAAACAGTTTGTCTGGATCAATTGTGAGCAGTCCAGGTACAGGCATATTTCTACTAAATCTAAGGCTCTACCAGGCTTAATAATTTTACTTCGTAAATATTTAATACCTCAGTAGTGTTCTAATCTTTTATAATTTAATTCCACTACAGTAGTTTTTTCTGAGTTTCTACACAATAATTTTGTTATCAGTTCCAGCACAAATACTGAATATTCTTATAAGTTAATGGGAGCGGTTAATAAAGTGTTAAACAAGTAAAAATTGTTTTAAATTGCATTTCAACGCAATTCACAATAATTTAGAAAAATTATATATTTTATGTTAAAATAAGTTGGGTTAGGAGTTTCAAAAAAAAAGTTGACTATGTTGACGTTGACATTGTGTTTTTTTTTCATCTGATTAAAGTTAAACAGATGTGTGGTTTTATTTTGTGTTTTTGTCTTGCTGCAGCGTACGGTCCCCATAGACTACAAAATATGTATTTTGACGATCCACGGCCCTCTTAAAAAGTAGTCTGTCTGGTCAAGACAAAAATTACTTGCGAAGTATAACTGATTCTAAATTGTACTTCGTAAGCTACTCAAGCGCAATTGTTACTTCTAAAGTGGTATGCATGGATGTTAATAAAATATAGAAAAAGTTTAACAACATGTAACAGGGTCAAGTCAACCAAAAGTTGCGACATCTACAATATGTCCGCTGTACTTATAAAAAGTGTCATACATGAAATTGCCGTTCCCTTATCCATTTGTATAAATAATTGTCTCATGGAAAGCAATTTTCCAGCCAAACTTAAAGTATCAAAGGTTGTTCCAATATTTAAGAAGGCTAACAACAATGAATGTGACAGTTTATAGACCGATCTCCCTGGTCCCTGTCTTCTCCAAAATTTTTAAAGTAGTTATAAAAAAGTCAGGTGAGTACTTTCTTTGAACAAAACAATATTTTTTAGCACTAGTCAGTTTGGTTTCAGGCCGGGGAGGTCCACGATCGATGCAGTCGATGAGCTTATATCCTTCATCCATTCTAACCTTGAAGTGGGATTATCCACTGGTGCCGTCTTGTGTGACTATAAGGCCTATCAAAGGCCTTTGACTGTGTCGATCGGGACATACTCCCTGAAAAAACTAGAATTGTTGGTGTGATTGACCGTCAACAAGCCTCTTTTCAAGTCATACTCAGTGTTAGGTACCAAACAGTTTGTTCAAATGGAAAGTTTTTCTGAATATTCTGAGGTTAAGTACAAAGTACCACACAGGGGTCGGTCCTGGGCCCATTTCTATTCATAGTTATGGTAAACGACTTGGTTTTCTTGTGTAAGCTCGAAATCTGTAATGTTTGCTGATAATGCAACTTTTTGCCACATCACGCTTATCAATCGCTTCCTTGCAGACAGAGACGGATAGTTTACGTTATACAGGCGAATAACTGGTACAGAGCCAACATGTATCTGATGAATGTAGATGAAAACAAAAAAAATTTTCTTTTAGTAACCATGGAAATAATGACAGTAGCCAAAACGGTGGAGCTTTTGGGAATTATACTTGATCCAAAGCTATCCTGGAATCCTCATGTTGACTGTGTGTAAAAAGTTGCATAGAGTGATTTACCTTCTAAGACACCTTAAACAATGCATACCAAAATGATAGCTTAAGAATGGTTTATTTTGCATCTTTTCATAGCACGATAGCTTATGGTTTGCTTTTTTGGGGAAACTCCAGTGGCATAAACAGTGTTTTGATCACGCAGAAGAAGGCCATGATAATTTTGGATGGGAGTGATCCCCAGAGCTTCACTGCAGACCTATATTTGTAAAATTAAAAATATTAACAGTGGTAAATCTTTACATACTTTTTTGCTTTGTTGCATGTTAAGAAAACTTTTAGCAGCTTCACGCTTAACAAGCGTGTACATAATTATATTACTAGAAATAGAGATTTTAATTAATAGACCATACACAAGATTGAGTAAGATCTTGTTTTCCTATGAGTTTGTTGGTATATCGCTTTTTAATAAATTACATTTAAGTGCTCAGAATGTCAGTATAAAACGATTTAAGAAAGTCATGCATGACTGGCTTATTGAAAAAACCTTTTTACAAACTCGATGAATTTTACAGTTCTGGCATTAGCATATTAATGTTTGAGGAGATATAAGTTACATATGTATATTTAATTTTTACCTAAACTGTAGCTTATTTTGATTAATTTTTTGCCTATGTTACAATTTTAAAAGTATCATTTTTCCATGTTACGTTCGCATGTTAAGTTAAATTAATTTCTTGCACTGGGTTGCACGTTTTGTTTGGTTTTTACATTGGCTATTAGTCTACGTAACTTTTTTAACTTTATATTATTAAAAACCACTTTTTAACTTATTAACTATTGCTTTTAGCTATCGCTTTGATTCAACGGTATTATGCCCGTGATTTAACTATGAATTTACTGCACGATTGATTACCATTTTTTATATGTAATGTATATATATATTTAAATGCAATTCTTGATCTGTTTTAAACTTGCAAATTGTAATTGCATTATATTGTGACGAGATCCATTGCATGTAAATGTTTAAAGATCAATAACGATATCTATCTATCTATCATAGTAATTTGAACAATCTTAAAATGTTTATTTTTGTACTTTAATGTGTAACAAAAATAATTAGAACTCAATACTTATCAACACTTGCAGATTATTTGATCCACAATGTTTGAAATAGTCCTGGGAAGCAAGAGTTATTTTACAGTGTACATGAACACAGCCTGGAAATTACTTACGAAATTACTACGAAAGGAATTAATTGAAATATATTTTTGAATTGATAGAAATCGAGACTAGCGAAAAAGAATAAATAATTAAAAGATACATTCTTTGGAATTATAATGGTAGCATTTTCTAGAATTGTAATAGGCCTCGACAATAGACCACACACTTTCACATACATTCCAAGCATAGTATCTCTCTGTAATTAAAATAATTAACCAGAATGAATGATCATAAAATACATAATCATATTTGGAATCTGATTTTAATACTACCATATTACGTAAAATACAGCCAAACGTACCATATGGAACTTGGCCATGTAAAAATCATAATTCGGTTATAATTTCATTTTTTGCAAAGTATCTTGAGACTCATACTTGAGTTCGAATTTAGATAAATATATTATAAAAGTTTACTTATGTTTTTTTTTTTTTTTTTTTTTTTTTTTTTTTTTTTTTTTTTTGTAGTTGTCATATGTCGCCAAATGATAAAAAGTTTCACAGGTATATTGTTTTAAGCATTCACATGCACGATACCTAAGGGAAATTTGTGGACGTATCACATGTACTACAACATTGTTAAATAATGATATCAAAATTTTATATTATAGCAATAAACTAGAAGTAAATTTAATACGCTTTTATTGTAGTCATTTGCCTAAAATCATAAAAAAAGGTTACGGGGATACTAAATAGTAAATCGGGAAGTTATCTGCGTATATAATATACGAATTGCATATAAGTAATTGCGTAGTAATAATACGTAATTTTATAGTCGTTTCTGTTAAAATCAATATGGATAATTAATAAAATTATGTTAAATGGGTTATATAATTTAGATGTTATTACTGTAGTGAAAATATTAAAATATAGTATAATACATATATTTTTTTTTTATTATTCATATTACAATATTACACTAAATTTTTTAATATTTTTCGTTCAAAATTTAATTGCTCAGCTAAGTTTAGTTTGTAAGATACTTAAGTTTAAGACTACTTTTATGGAGACCGGCTTGTACTGCAACCAAAACAGTCACCAAAAACAGCAAAACTAACTTCAGTCTGGTTTTTTGCTATTGACAAAGATGCAAGATTAAATTATTTACCATGTTATTTCGCTGCTTATTATTTTTTTAATTGCTTTGTAACTAATAAATAATTCAAATGCAATAAATGATAGTTAATATGAAAATTAATTGCATTAACTAAAACAATGTTAATGATTATACCCATTAGAAAGAAGAACTACACACATATTTAAAATTATAAGAGAGATTCGAATAATATGTAATATGCTATGCTACAAACATTTACTTTTTTGAACAACTTTTTAAATGAAAAGTAATACAATATTAGTTTTTAAAACTGCCACGAGAGATAGAGAGCTTTCTTTGTTTCTACAATATTAACTTATCTATTCTTATGCTTTTATTTGTTTAAATTTATTTTGTGTAGTTTATTGAGCCTAATGTGATCATGGCATGGCTGTCGAAAGACGTGAATACACAATTATATTTTAAAGTTATTACATTTCTCATGTTTAAAAATGTATAGGTATATGTTTTTAATTTATGTGGTCAATATACACTGGACAGTTAAATACATAACCATTCAATAAGTGAAAAAGACAGATTAACTTACCCGAGTTTGGCAAATAATTCCAGATAACTGAACAAAAGACAATTTAAGTATTACCTATTTTTTATGATCTAGACTATTAATAATTACACTACAGTATAATATGAAACATTACATAGTTATTTTTTTCTCTGTTCATCAATATTCATAACTCTTATTTTGTAATCGCGAACGGAGCCCTTGGGGAGTAGGCGCCCCCCAAGTGTAAGTAGCCTTACCTGTTCATGCGGTGCTCTGACTAGGCGGACATTTTACTTCCTCGGCACTCTTGGGACTTTTAACGGAGTCTGAAATTTAAACAAAATCCTAACAGATATTGATCTGGAATGTTTGCAACAGGCAGTGGCATACGGCAACCTGGCTTTGGGATGCCACTGCTTCTTGTTTAGGTACAACTACCATCGACGACGATTTATCAGTTAGTGTTGCAGCTGCGGAGGTTGAATCCATGGATACAGAAGTTGCTGCTTTTGTAACACCATAGCTGCTTTTGTATTGTACCTATTCCAAATTATTAGATATTTTTTAAAGCTAATAAATAGCCTTACAAAGTGTATAGTATGGAAGTTTGTGTAGTTATCAAAATAGGTAAGTGACATTTCATTTTAATTTTTTCAAAAAAATTATAATTTTCTATAAATGGAAAAAATTATATTAGGAGTATAATTTAAAATATACTTGATCCCATACTACAACTTTGTGCACTATATATTGAAGATCATATGTACAAAATATGAGGTCTCTAGGTCAATAAATAAAGAAGTTACGTTGTAAAAACGTGTTGGAAAACACGAAAAAAAAACTTAACGGGAAAAGGCAAAAAACTTTCATATGTTATTATATATATGAAAAGTAAGACTATTTACATAATCATTTGTTTTTGTGTTTAGTGTAAATATATTTTACATTTAAAAGAGTCCAGCCCCATAAGTAACACCTTCTTTTTTTAATTTCTTTTCTTCCCTTTTTCATCTGTTTCAATTTAACTTGCTGACGGTATTTTTTATACTTCAAGTTTTTCTTACTAATTTTTGTTTATTAGAATATTGATTTTTAGTGGATGGCTTCATGACTAAATCAAAACTAATAGTCTAAATCACTAAATTGTTCAACAAAACACAACAAACACAAGTCATTCACAAAGTGAGGTTAGAGTACAGTAACTGGAACTAACAGCTGATCAACTGACAACAGCTGATCTACTGAGTGATTACCACACATAAAAAAGCTGGGATCTTCGTAAGTTCTGAAACTATGACATTCTAATATACTGAATACAGCAATAAAATACATTAGTAATGAATAGTTATATGATATATATATATATATATATATATATATATATATATATATATATATATATATATATATATATATATATTATATAATATGATGATATAAGCATTGGTCATCTTATAAAGGCCGCCTGGAGGAAGAAAAAATCTTCACGCTTTCTACACGCTATATAGAATTTTATTTTCTTAAAAAAACCATAAACACTTTTGGCAATGATAATGCAAAACCAATTAATTGGTTATTTGTTTCCAAACAGTTTTAGAAACACTAAAAAATGAAATAAATTTTTTTTAGAAAAAAAAATAAATTGTTTTTGCGGTACGTTGCCCCCTTTAAATGACAGTGCTGTTGCAGACCATTCCAACAGTGGGACCCCACTAGTCACTGCTGTTTATAAGAATACCAAACAAGGGTTGGAAGAGTTACCTCACCTTCGACTCGGGTGAATGTTTCACGAAATATATTATGGTGGGGCAGCAATAAATAAGTTTTGGGAACCATTGATCTAGATGATTGTTGTGATTGTTTGATCATTATCTCATTAGGTGCACTGCGCTGAATGCACTACGATGTTTTTCAGTTTTTTATTTCGTGTTGGCAGGACACTGATAAAAAAAAAATCATTAATTTT
>NW_025784061.1:0-24391 GCF_021130785.1 Homalodisca vitripennis
TTTCAAATGCCTTACGTCCAAGCGGTTCCTTTACCTCATCCACCACACTCTAACACAGAATTGGAATTTTTTTTTACTTTTTTGGATTGTTGATATATAATTAAAGTATAGGGAGTTAGTGATACAACAGAATGTTCCGAGGAACTCTATTAGCTGAACTGTTTTAATTGCTATTTCCGAACAAATACGACAAACCGCACAATATCACAGTTTAAAAACTTGTTCAAACTTCATAATTACCCGTACAACCACTATCATGTAAATTTTCATTTAAGTAATTTTAAATTTTAAAACCTTCTTCTCATAATCAATATTACATTTCGGGTATAACGCTTGTATTCCTTAAATACTTAATGAAAAATAAAAATATTTTAAATCTTTTGTTATTTAAAGGGTGCGTTCTCAAAATGACTAAAGGTTAATTATTTTACAAATCAATATATCAATGGGTAATTAAAAAACTAAAATATTAGTTCCACAGTTACATTTTGAAAAAAATTATTTAAAGTAATTAATACAAAGTATAAGTCAATCAGTTTATACAGAAGGGAGATACTACAGACTTAGACAGTATGATAATTATGGTTAACAACAGAACAGCAAATGTTAATGAGCTACAAAGATCTGTTATATTAATTTGATCATCTGATTGCATTGATTTTGTTGGAATGTGATCTATCAATATCCATACTTTTTTAGGTATTCTAGATTTTACTTAAGTAAACAGAATAATATAATAGGAATGACAGTATAGTGCAAACAAAACATTTTTCATGTTTATTATACATAAGATTACTAATAAATGCAAATCCAAGTTTTTATATTGAAAGAGGAAAAAAGAAAAAAATATGGAAAAATATAAAGTCTAACTTTAGTGGCGCATAGTTCTAAATGATTTAGTCACATTTGTGGTGTTAGGACTAATCAAACGCCCCTTGATGATACTGGTTTTCGCCAAACTCGGACAGAAGTTGTACTTTACTAAAATAAAACAACTATTATTATTATCAACTCCTTTGTTGATATGATTTGCTTATGCACAAACTTAATTAGAATTCGCTAAGTTACTGACGTTATATTTTAGTTTAGACATATTATCTATTTTCAAGATTTTTATACCCAAAAATATCCTAGATCCTGCAATATATGAGGATAGGCCACAAATCTAACGTGTAGTGTTAAAATAAAATAGAGTAAAGAAATTTAAATTAAACCATCTAATTATTTTGAGTCTCAATAGTAGTCGCTGTCATATAACAGCAACTGGCATACGCATTTAGCTTTTATTGAAAGAAAGTGACTTTCCTTATTTAATTACCGTATTTTTCTGAAACTTATCAATCGTGAGGATTTTGTAATTTAACTGATTAATTCAATATGTCGTTTAACAGTCCCTATATTATTATTTGATTGATTTAAACATATTTATGTTTACACAGCTTTTACGAATAATTACAAGCCATTAAAAATAATTAAAATTGTTTTTTATGTAATTTACGCCTTTTTTAAGACATTAGATTGTATATTAAGAATTACAATTTTATTTGCAAAAAAGGCCGTTCTGAAACTTTAAAATTACTTTAAAAAAACCATAACAGTAGCTTTTAACGGGTACTAATAGTGTTTTAATAAATTCTATTATGTTAATTTGGTTTGAAATGTTTTCGGAAATAATATCTCAAAAGTTGTACAATAACAAAAGGTTTACATATTTTGGAATAACAAATATATGTCCTTTACTTTTAGTTTCGGTGTCCGCTTCCCCAGATGTGTGTAATTTTTAAGAGAACTTCCATTTTTAACAGAAAGGAAGTCGCAAATTTGGCCAAAAATAAAACTTTTTTCCTGCGGGAATCTTCAACCTCACCTAAGAATAAAAAACAATATATATGTAAATAATCAAATAATAACAGCCACCTAACTACCCTAATATAATCCTTTATCCTCACCACCTACTCAACATGTTTATTTTAGAAGTGTAATAGTTGAAATTAAAATTACTTCAGTATAAATCTGCTAAAGAAATAAATCAAAATTAAACTTCATATAAATTAAAATGAATCTTAAAATATAGAAACCCTGATAATCATAATTGGTTGCAGGTATAGTTAACGGATCCTTTTTTATGAGATATAGTTAGGGCTACAAATTGTGACAGGAAATATTAATGTATTAAACAGGTCTAATAGAAGCAAAGATGGTAACAGAAAGGAACAGCTTTCTTCATGGTAACGTTAAAAGGAGTTTTTGTATGAGGATATGAAATCGGTACTGTGGAGACTTTTTGAACTTCCCATTGTTAATTGCCATAGCATTGATAACCTTTTTAAATTTCTTCTTTTCTCTTGGAGACAATTAGTTCATCGTTTTCTTATAGTAAAAACAATTACAATAGCCTCTAGACTGATTCATATCAACAGGCTTGTTAAGTTGATTAGATATATTATTAATGTAAATTTAACCATATAGGTAATACTTCAAGAGACTTTCATTAACATAATACTTCATTAACGACACAAAGCTTCTGATTTAGACATAGAACGAGTAAAAATTTACATGGGAGAAATTTACACAGTTTAGGTTTTAGATTTCATAGACATAAAATGACGGGTTAGGTAGAGTTCTAACTTTACAAAATACGTAGTAAATTGGCTGTGAAAAGCAAAAATAAACCTAATATAATAAAATTAATTTTTATAACTTAAATTTTAGTTCATTAAAATTTTTTTTTAATATTTTTCCATGTGCATAAGCTTCCGAACTGATATATAGTGCATATCTAACACACTACTTATAGATTTTAATTATGGATATTAATCGAATTCACTATTTATGAGAAAGCCAAGTATAAATTACAAATAATATCTTTTACAAACAGTTAATATTCTAGATTTATGATAGTTTTTCCCTTAATTAGCATATACAATTAGTAACGTTCCTGTGACCAAATACAATAAAATACGTACATACAAACTTTTTAAGGACTTTATATACTATTGAACTCCCCGAAAATCCCATGCAATTTTTTTTTTAATACCATAATTAAATAACTCGTTTGGCTTCATGTATTATCTTTAATATACAGGGTATTGGGACAGAAAGTATGGTAAAATAATTTTAAGACAGTGGATTTTAGAGCTAAAAATAAGAAAAAAATGTTTATATAAAGGTAGGTCCGGAATCGGTTCCCATAATTGAAATAAATGGCTTGTGCGAAAAGAATTTTTGCTTTGTTTTTCAGGTTTACAGAGTGACATTAAGTGAATTCTGAACATGTCCATTGTTCTTTACATCTTTAACTCTAAATAAGGTAACATCTATTTGTTTAATTTACACTGAAAAAATCCAAATGAAACCACTCTAGAGGTTGTTAGTGTGAAACTTTTTTTTTTTGAAGAAAAAGTATGGGAAATTTGCCAAAAATCTATATTAACAAAAGTCACCGTCCTTAAATGTTTTTGTATGTCTGAATAACATTGTTAAATAAACCAATAAACAAATTGTTTTATTTCCTTAATACAGATTGTAGAGAATTTAATTCCCGAAAACAACCCATAACAAGGCAAAAGATTAAAACAAAATGTTGTAAAAATGTTATGGAAATTTGGACTCCCTCACATATTAAACTACACAGCCAAACTTTTGCTGTTTTATAGTAAGGAATATGATTATCCTGATTGCTTAAACAGCATGAATAGTTGAGTTAGGAGTTGGAAAAACAAACATATTTTTAGTTCAAAATTGTATTTTTAAATACAGATAATTATTTACACAATCGAATTTAAGTCACACCGGCAAGATTAAAGATGATGGTTAAAAAATTACCCTCCGTTGGGGTTTTTTTTTATTTCCCCAAAAAATGCACGACGCGTTCAGGCACCGTCTCTCATCGAGATTTTAAAAACTCCAGGGTTGTCTGCTTCTAATGGTTTCTATTCCATTAGAAAATTTTTTTTAATCAGGAGTTATTGAATGGTATCTATTGGGGGGAAGCGTAAGCTGAATTTTTTTTAAAATATCCCCAAAAGGTAAAAGTTCATAAAATGGAATTTTTTTAAGTCCGGTGATCTTGCTGGGCTATCGAAACTGGTTCACCTCGGCCTATCCATTGATTTGGTGAAAACTCGTCATTTAGGTGTCGCACGAACAGCCTGAGAGGGACGTTGCAGGTGCCCCGGCATGCATGAAACCATATGTTTTGAGCGCAAATGCATAGGACATCAAGCAGGATAGGTAGTCGTCTTCTTAAAAAAAAGATCCCAAAAAGTTACACCACGCCATTAAGCCTGGGAGGAAGCACGAAATAACGATTAAATGGATTTACCTAAGTTTCTAAGCCCAAGAGATTTACTGAAAACTTTATGTTGGTGAGTGATTAGGTTTGGTAGTTTGAATGAGGATTTTCTGTTTGGCCCCAAAGTGTGGTTTGATTATGGAAGTTAATGATAGATGTTCTTGTAAAGTGAGCCTCATCCGGGTAAACAAAAAATTGTACTTATAAAAGTTTGGGATCAGCACTATTTTCCCAGAAGCCATCGACAAAAGGCATACACGGGGAGCGTTAGTCTTGTGTAAAAAAGAGTCTTGGACATGCTGGAAGTGGTATGGTTGTGATACTTGTGTTAGTATTCTCCGAATATAACTAGATTCGGCTGACAATTAAACTGTAGTGACAATTCTCTAGTGCTCTTTTCCAGGATAATCAGAAATTTCATTAATGAAACCATAACTATTTCTAATTCAACAGTCCCCATAACATCGAATCGTGCGAAACGCCTGCCATTACTCATGCTCCCAAAAGACTTCAAAAGTAAACACTGTTTTCAGATAGGCGTTGATAAATAGTGGTCAAAAATCAAAAATTTTATGCGTTTGGACCACCTGTTGGTTAGGAAAGTTCTCTTGACTACAGATTATCTTGTTTGCAGTATTATTTGCAGCGTACCCAATACATAACTCATTAAATGCTAGTCTTGCTAATCCAGAGTTTGAATACACTATGAGTATTACCTTCCATTTTTTAATAAATTAAACACAAAAAACTGAAAATCACCAATAAAATGGATGAAAATAACTGGTTAAAATACTTAACACACACACACTATTCTTTTACAGTTTGTTGTTTTTGTTCAACAATGAGGTGACATATTTCATATTCATAGATAAATGCCCAGCTGATTATTTGTTATTTTAAATATGTTTTTTAAACAGCTTAAATGATTAAATTATTTACCAAGCTTGTTACTAAATCAGATACTCATTCCTTATTTATAAAACAGAAAAAGTTTGCTGTGGTAGTAGTGTAATAACGTGAGGAGTTAATTTCTTTAACTTTTTACAAGTTTAAATTAAATTTTTCTTACTATGGTTGTTTTCAGAATTAAATTCTCCTACAAGCTGTATTAGGGAAAAAACCAATTTGTTTAATGGTCATTTTAACAATGTTATTCGACATAATAAAACATTTAAGACGGTATTTTTGATTAATTAGATTTTTGGCCAAATTTCATACTTTTTTTATAAATATACTGGACGTTCACACTACAACTTCTTGGAGTTGGTTTCATTTGATTTTTTTCAGGTGATTTAACATATAAATCCACAACTTAATTTGAGTTATAAGAGTAAGAAAAGAACCATATTTCAGAAATCACTTAAAAATGGGGGGGGGGGGTTTTCCCACCCCCCCCCAGGGCGGGGTGAACTGAAAATACAAGCAAAATCTTTCGTCCAGGCTATTACTCACTAGATGGGACCATTTCCGGAGGTACACTAACTTTATATATAATTGTTTTTCTTATTTTTTATGCTCTGCAAATCAACGTCTTAAAATTGTTTTACCATATTTCCTGACTCACCCTGTATATAACGTATGGCAAACCGTATATGTTTAATATCCATAATATATCAATTTTAAGTTGTTTATTATTAGAAGAATTATTATTTTCTGAATTCAATATAATTAAACATTTAATGTTAGACGTATTTATGTTAAAACAATATGCCATTGGTAGAAAATTATGTTTAATATAATAATATAAAAAATTATATTTTTAATCTAACTTATTCACACGGTTCAGTCCTCTTACAGGGTTGAGAGTGTTAGATATATTACATTCCTATACTTGCAATGTTAATCAATGCTTTTCTGAAAATAAATGAATTGGGGAAAAAACAATTCATAAAATAATATTTTGGAAATTTCAAGTCACTCAATATTAAAAAGTGTTTTAGAGGGAATACATACTTAATTTAGATTTTATAGATACATTTTTTAGTTTGACTCCCTGGTGTCTTATGCCGGTGAAACGTTGGTGGAACTTTGTCCTGGGAAAGCTACAAGTCCTTTAAAATCAATTACTGGATGCGGTTCCCACCGGACATTCAGGGGACTGCGCTGAGGACTTCGACAAAGGTTCAATCAAAGTCGCTGTTCTTCACTTACAAAAAGGGCGGGTTGTGCCAGAGCGGGAAACTCTAAAGAAAGATCCTGTTGGACTACATACCATTCACTCTAAGGCTCAAATTGGTTAAAGATTTAAATAGGAATGACGTCATCCTTACTTTCTTTCCTGTTTATATCCACAAATAACTCGATCGGACGCTTCTCGAGGCTAAATATGTTTGATAATTCCTGGGCGCATCAAATGGCTTGTAATCATCCTTTCCGTGCTTAATTGCGATTTTCCTAGGACACAACCATGTAATACAAACTATTGATACTAAATTATCTGTGAAATTATGCGTATATTGAAACCGGAGCTATTTAAATTTGCGTGGGCCAGTTATCCAGAGGTTCTAAAAAACTCCTGGTTCATGGGGCTCCAAAAGGATGTTGGATTAACCAGTAGAATATTTCAGTTAAATTTACATTTTGATAAACTAACTTATTAAAAAGAGCTACCCTTTACCCATTTTTTTACCAATCCAACAAGCACGTTCATTCTACCGAAAATTCAGTTATACTTTACTTTGCTAATATCCATTTTGCAGAAACGAAATTATATCTCGAGATCACAAATAAGCACATTAAGGATAGTAAATATAATTTACTCAGCTACATCTAACCAAAAATTCTTTTTGTTCGTGCAATTTCTTCCTTTCTGGATCTGACCAAAAATGGTGCATTACAGATATCTTCATTTACGACGAGCTATTATCTAATGATATACTGCCGAGGAAACGAGTCTTTTAAAACTAGTCATAGCAAAAAACAAGGATTACGGTGTGAGTCATAATCATTAATTCGGAAATTATCCAAACAGTTTGTTCTGCCACTATTTAATTGAACTTAAGAAAATAAACAATTAGCATTTTTTTGGGGAAAATTATACATAAGACATTAATTTTTTTTGTAGATTTTCTCAGATATTGTTCCAATATAATTTATATCAACAACTTCTTTTATTAAAAACCATGTTTGTTTATTAATTTTTCATATAATTTTTTCCATTTATGATTCTAAAGTGTAAAGGGTGTTTGTAATAATAACAACAAACCATAAATTCTAATGCATAAAAATTTTCATGATGTTAAAATATGGTCTTCGTTTGTCAGTTGTACTATTTACAACCTGGACCAACTCCTCCAACACTAAGTGACTTTAAATTTTCATTTTCTTTCAGCAATTTGAATCCTCCGTAAACGGTCCGCTCTAAACCAAACGGGTACTTTTAAAGCGTTCCTGCGCTAATAGCAAGCACTAGGACCACAAGACCCTCGTACTACTTTCATGACCCAGATATGTCGGGTGATATTGTCCTCCTACGATACTTCTAACAGAGCTATTCATACGATGTATGCTAAACATTACACCTTTATGGATCCAATTCAAAGTATAGATAAAAAAAAAATTGGACTATTGCATTCTAACTGTATGAATCGTTTTTAAAAGTAGTATCTCTAGATTTATTAAATAGATATTGAGATATTTTATGTATTACATTTAAATATTTGTTCTTAGGAGAATAATAATTTTAATAAAAATTTTTCTTTGAGATATAATTTTAGGATTAGTATTATTATGGATTTATAATTTAAAGATAGCAAGGCCATAGTTTGGAATGTAACAAAACCTAACCTACCACAAAAATATTACCCTGGGTGTATTACATTTATATTTAATTTCAAATTTTGCTCCGAGGTTATTGTTGGCCACCAAAATAGAAAAATCATTAAAATCATTAATCCACCATTGACTGTAACGAAAGCTTTATTGCTAATTATACTGAAAATCACACCAGGTGTGCCAAAAAATATGGCTATCCTCCCTCCGAAATTATTGTTTTATTATTTATTTCAGCCAACAAAGGGGTATTAATCCTGCAGAAATATTTATAAACTGATAACACATCATGATTACATGGTTATGAACAGATTACACACATTTAATCATTAATTTATCAGATTTTTATACCCGATACTAATAATTTAACCAAGTTTTTCTGTCTTTTTTAAGGAAAATAACACAATATTTGTTTACAGTGTATAAGTGTTACCCGCTAAAAATTTTCATGATTGCTGTTTGCCACTCACGCCATATTATAATTTTCATTAATATTTGTATGTACTTATTGTAAAGTTTGGTTGTGTTTTACCATAATTGAATATATTAATGATCAAATAAAAAAAATTATCCATGCTTGCCTTAAGGTAAAAAGTAAAGTAAAGCAGTAATAGTGGTAAAACAATAAAGTGCAGGATGATACATGGTATAATTCAAAAGCTATACATACACACTTTGGTATGCTATTTGAAGGCAGGGCCATTAACTCTTACAATATATAGTGATGGTTTTTATTTACCTTCACATATATTTTAAACTTGATGGGATTATGAAGAAAAAACATTAACATCAAATCATTCAGTTTATAAATTTTTTTATATCTCTGATTACTTCGTTTTATAGATATCGAAATTCTAATAAACCTCTTCCTCCGCAAAACCACAAACTATCATAAAACAAATCGTGGTGTGTAAGTTAAAATAAAAAAATACATTCAATCAACATACCATAATGACATGGACAATCTTAAGGAATCACAAACAAATATGGTTTTTTATTTCATCTCCAATTAACGGGTGTATTAGATTTAGTTATTGACTGAGGAAGAGTTAAGATTTAGATCCTTGAAATTTACTGTTTATAGTATAGCAAAAAAAAAAAAATGATTTCTGGAGAAAACCCTCTTTCTATAGAAATTAAAATTGTCTCCAGGATGGATATGTTATTTCAGATAAGCTACCAAAATGTTTGTTTGGAATGTACATAAAATAGTGCTCGATCCGTTTTATCTACAATGTAAGATAAAAACATTGTGCGTTTTTACCCTATATTTCACTTTCGAGGTTTACTAACCTTCTTTAGGTCAATCAGAAACCATTCAGGTCATGGTCAGCTCTAAAATCCCTGCAATATTTGGACTCTGCCAATCAAACATATATACCTTTCATTAGGCTTAAATATCTCTAAACGAAGAAACATTTAATGTTTTTTGTTGTAGCCATAAGCTAATTTTATTGCCAAATCTAGGTTTTCTCCATCGCTAAGTTTTTAAAGCCTTATAATTAAACCATAAATCAAAGAAAACACACAAAAATGAGTTAATTCACAAAACACCCATTTAGTGCCTCTAGAGCGTTAATGTATATAAACAGATGCCAAACACAATTCAATAAGGCCACGAAGCTTTATACACTGAAGCCCCAAATAGAATTTAGCGTGGAAGGAATGAGCCCGGAGCTTTTGGTAGAGGTCTTTAATTTATATTTGATATTTAGTAAAGTTTTTTTCGGTTATAAGGAAAAAAAAACTAGTTAGTGTAAATCATATTAAATATGGAGTTCTAAACCGGTTTATTTAAAATGAATATCCTAATAATCTGCTTTCATAGAAAACATAGACAAAAAGAAATAGCTGGTCGAATACTTGTTATTGAACTTTATTAACAATGTCGTCTTAAGTAACTTTGTTGTCTTTGTTTTATCTGTGTCAGTGGACCCCCAGTTTCCAACCACTCACACCTCAATTTCAACCAACGTAATCGTTCAATAATGCCGCACTCTCCATTGTTTAAGCACAATATAGCGATGTTGTTGAACCCGAGTATTTTCTCGTGAAAAAATCACAACCTCACCGACTGCAATACAACATTCTGCGTGGACGATGATTATTGTAGGTGTTTCCGTTTATACGTCATGGGGGAAGTTGCCCCACTAACAGCTAATGTGGAGAGCTTGAGCTTATCCTAATTGACATAGGTAAACCTATTTTCTGAATATTTAATTTTATGATTACACCTTAATCAGTTTATAGTATATAGTACTTATGTCTCTGTATTCAAACGGGGAAAGTTTAAGTGTAGTCATAGACTTAGATTGTTTAGTGTTACTTCATAGATAACTACTGCTACTACTCGTATTTTTGTGCGAAAATTTGTTTAAAATCCTCACGTAAATTTCATTTATTTACTTCTCATCCAAGAGGTAAATTTTAAAATAAAAGTGAAACTAAAAAGATATTAATTTACTCTATACATCCTGTAAATCTAATTATGTACGCAAATTTAATCTCTATAATTTATTATTTTAAAATTAAAATATTATAGCTGTTATGTAACGCTTTACATTTCCTTTCTTTTTTATTTCATTAACTACAATTTAATGTAACAAAAAGCCTCTTATGACTAATAGAGTTGAACTTTACTCATGTTAGCTGCTTTCCGGGATACATCTAATTGTTTCTGAAAAATTTCTTTGGAATCTACTTATGTTACAACAAAAAATTGTAATGAGTGTGCAAAAACTTATCAATTTCAAAATAGCAGAAAATAGAGATTTTCTCAACTGTATAGCAAGACTACTTTTACAAGTGTGTATTAATATCTCAAGAGTTGTGTATTTTATCATTTTTTTATTTCTTTTACCTGGACTAAGTCTCTCAACGTGTACCACTTCCTCGCTCTGATGCTTTTTAATTACACGGATAGTACATCTAAGGGCAAATAAAGTGTACTCATTATTTACACGTATTGTTTAATAGAAGGTATTATTTATTTGTTCATTAATATAAACACATTTGTTATTTTAAAACCTTACTCAGGATATCAACCAATATTTTACAAAAAAGAATTATTCGAGATGGTCAAGTCCTTCTCAAGATTAGCGCTTAGTAAACACAATTTGCGATTAGCTTTAATTTATAACAAAAAATATAATTGAAAGGAACGTTAACGCAAATAATTAATGTAAGGCACAATTTAAAAGAGTTTAAATGTTTCAATGTTGAGCGTAGTTATATATCCAGTTTTGCTTTAATATAGCTAGTCTCTCAAAATAGTAATTTGCCCCAAAAATAATTGAGAATTCGCTACTGACAAAGTTTTGGCCTCTCTGCAAGTTTTGGATAAATTTAATACTATATCGTTGGACTAGTACTATGCGTTGACAGCTCAGTTTATGTACCGACATTTTATAGATTGTGTTCTCCTAACATCAAATAATTGTATACCCGTTCAATTTGAAGGAGAACCTTTCGACGCCAACCACCCTATACACTTGCATGGCTATGCCTTCCGTGTAATAGGAATGGATCGGCTGGGAGAAAGTGTAGACGAGGATTTGGTCAAGAAGCTGAACAGAGAAGGGCGGCTCGTAAGGAACCTTGAGAACCCTCCCTTGAAAGGACACTGTAACAGTTCCTGATGGCGGTTACACGATTATCAGATTTCATGCAAAACAACCTGGTAAGAATCAACATTGAATTAACTTACCTTAATGTATACAGACGGATTAGTAAGAACGTCTGCATAATTTGAAAATTGCTTCGGCCTAAAAGAATTTACAATTTAGAGGCAAATTCCAATAAAAATATACTAATTTGATAAATTAAAGAAATGTTAAAATTGCATATCAATTAAAATCAATGCAACCAGATGGGTTAAACCTTACATGATTCTCTTTTCCTCCATATATAAATTTTTAGCTTCTATGTAAACATTTACAAACATTCCACATACAGCTGATTGTCTACGTAATCTTGTTGTCTATGGTATTTATTTCTTAAAATTATATTTTGGTTATTGTTTTTAATTCTTGGTTTAGGTTCTGTTTCGATGTTTTATTAAATTAGTGTGTTTCTGATGAATGGTACTGAGAACTCAAAAATTGAAATATGAGCACTGGATTTTTCTGTTTTTGTTTTGACTACCGGTACTTAGAAGTGTAAGCATATATACGAGTATATATATAAAAAAAGTAAAATATACTACGATAAATGTTGTTTTATAATTATTATAAAACTATTAAATATCTATTACAAATATACAAAACTAATTGTGACCAAACGTTTTTTCAATGATGAAAAAAGTTAATTTATGTCTCCCTGTATGTATGTGTGTCTGACACGTATATCCGTCCGTATGTCCTTCGCGATATTTCAAAAACCATTTTGACGTATAAAACTTGAGATTTCGCATAAATCTTGATATCTATAAAACCAGATTTGAGTTACATTGTGGTGCATTGTTAATCCTTGGAATTAGGGTAAGAGTTTGCGAATATGTTTACATGGGTCTTACGGGTTACTATGATGGAAACTAAACAATATCAGAATAAACAATATAGTATGCAAACTGAGTACAACACTAATAAATTTTTAAATGCAACATATTAACATATGTGGTCTACCAACTGAAATTAATTTTGATGATTTTTTTTCATATACTAAAAATTAAAATAATATTATTGTGGAAAGTTAGTAAATTAAACAAACTTGATATCAGCACAAAATTACTATGTAGTGCCCTCCCTAGCTTACCAGAACTTTTATTATTGCAAAGCTCTTTTTTAAAAATCTAAGTCAGTGAACAATACATGTTAAATGTATCATGTGTGGTAAGTATATTGAGTAAGATTTCATCTGTACACTTTCATTTGGAACCATATGTACATTTTATTTCCATGTAAACATAAACTAGAATTATCTACATCTGTGATTGTCCTACCAAAACATTTGGCTGATCGTCATTGAAACGTATTACTCACGGGCTTACATAATAACTATTTTTTATTCAAAAAGATGTAAATATATTTGTTAAGTTTGTATGTTCAAACTTGTCTGTTTCGTGTTATGTTAAAAGAACATCTCGAAAATAAATAATCCGTAATTATGAACCTTAGCATGCATTCTGATAAAGTCTTGCCCACGACATCTTAATTAATAAAAAAACATCTAATTATGTGTCATATAAATAAGCTTATAGAGCCGCAACTATTCTTCCCGTCAAAAAATAACATCTATACCACGAAACCAATTTGACCCAAAAATCCAACGGGCTGTGAAAACCGGCTAAACCTCTCAAAAAAGGCCCAAGGACAGTCATTGAAAACGTGTTCCACTGTCTTAAAAATTCGATAGCATAACGTAGCGAGGGCTATTTGTCATCTGGTTACCATGCATTGCATCTGTTCTAGATCACATCAAAGTTTGATACAAAGTAAATTAATCTTCCAAGAAATATTCGGACCAGCCAATGCAGTCCTTGGATTGTAAATCAGAAACTTGTTAATGATTAAATATTGATAATATTAATCAGAGAGTTTTATCGTATAAAAATAGTCATTCATTGCAATAAGTAGATTAAAAGAAAATAACATAATAAATATTATTTCTTAAAATTTTACAATTACATTCTTGGTACTGGTTTTACCGTATTTGTAAATGGCATCGAGTTAGTAGTTAAAAATTACTGTTAGCTGTAAAATAATACATATTTTATCTTAAAGATTAAGAGAACATTAATCTGTTTTTGTAATTTTTAGGTTACTGGCTGTTTCACTGTCACATAGATTTTCACATGGAATTGGGGGATGAATGTGGTATTCAAAGTTGGAAAACATGAAGAGTTTCCTCCAGTTCCAGACGGATTTTCCAAAGTGTGGAGATTATAAAAATGACAATACGAAACTAAAATTCTTACAGCTAGTAGCTTTTTGTTTGACAAAAAATATGAATGTATTTTTCATAGACAAACATAAATAAGTAATATATATGTAAAAACAAATACATATATATTACTTGCATGTATATATATATATAATTTTTCTGGTAATTTTAAAGTAAAGGTGACCAATACGTCATGCAATACGTTAGTGCATGTTTTGTTCGCAGATAATTCGATAAATTCATTATTTCGTAATTTATAGTAAAATTATATAGGGTTTGCAAAAATTATGAGAAAAATATGTTAGAAATACATACATTATTAACATGAATTTTTTTGATTAGGCATAACACGAGATAGAGGAAACAGCGTTCTATAGAGCTCTAACCAAGCTTTCACAATACAGTTTTCTTGGCACATTTCTGCAGTGTGTATATTGTATTATTATTATAAGTCATTTGAGCTAAGTAAACACTTATATAGGTATATATATATAATATATATTGGTGTATATTAGTATTATTTTTATTTTACAAATGTTAGGAAATAGTTTAATAAATTCAACTTCAAAAAACCACATGAAACATTATATACACAGTTTTACTCTTATAATGCACTAGGTCTTGATACCGTTACTATAAACTAATATGTGCAGTAACACAGAACACTTTGTTACATTTTTAAACTTAAATAAAGTTATGTTAAATTGAAAAAGATATTGAGAATTTTCTAATTTTTTTAATGTTGAGGTTTATAATACTTAGTGTTTTACATTTGTTATAGGTATACATCTATATGTTTGTGGATATTTATATTCAGATGTGTATGCTGTATTTTTGAGTTGTTGATATATTTATCTAATTAATTTGCTTTGTTTTAGTTTGTTTTGGAAAGTACAAATCTTTATCTTACCATCCTAAGGTATTATTTGTCATTGGCGTGCTTACTTTATCTTTTCGATTTTTTTTAGTGTTTTTTTTTTCGATTTATATCCTTATTGTTTTATAAGATCTTATTTTAAAGGTTTTTTTTTAATTCTCGTATTTAAAACTTAAGAAACCAATGAAATATTTTTTAGCAATAGGTTTTTAAGATTTACTATAGGGAAATCGAATCAGCTATTTCCTAGGTGGATAATATATTCACACTAGATGCTGTTATTGATGCATGTGTTTTAGTTTTTGTTGTGTTTATTACTGGTGCTGTACAGTTACATGTATATGATCTTTTTAGGATATAGTTATAGTTATTTTTGTTATTATTCGTATAAAATGTAAATAGTACTGGTTTCGTTCCAAGTAATCATAACTCCTTCTATTAATAATGAGTAAATAATTTAACAATAAACTTTTTAATTGGTTTAGATAAAATTATTCCAACGGAAAGAAACCTAATTAAGATAACTATAATAGGCCTTGTTATACTTAAATAATATAGAACAATTATATAAATGCATGAGACTAATATTTTAAAATTATATTAATAAATTATACATCAGATTAAACCGAAATTATACGGACACCACAATACGGTTTTTATTACCAGGAAATCAACCGCAGATTTATTAGAAAATTAAAAAGAAAACTTTACACACAGTGCCCTTAAATTATAATAAATATGTATTCGCAGGAGCATTAGATCATATAAAAGTATTTTATTTGATTGATCACCAAATAATTTTGGAAGAAATTTGATTAAATTTTGCATAAGTATAAGGGAAATTATAGCTAATATGCTCTTTAATATGTAAGGAAAATTAACTTTGCAATACATAATACCAAAGCTACTTAATAACTTGCCTTTAACACTTAGTAGGGAAACCAAGTAAACTTAATTCAAGTTATTATAAGAAATACACATTTTGGTCCATCAAACTCAATAACTTTTTCCTTTGTACGAATTCAGGAAGATATAATTTTATTTGATTTGACAAAATAAATTATTATAGTTTTATAAAGCACAATATTTTCGTAGCCAGCATTGAGAGGCAAGTGTTTACTTCTTATATTTAAATTAATCACAGTACAATAAATAAACCTAGCTGTCATAAATGTTAGATTAATAAAGTAACATTCACCAAAGTAATAAGAATACATGAGAAACCTTCTTTATATATATATATGTGTTTTTTTGTATGTGTGTGTGTGTGTGTGTGTTATAGTGTGTGTGTGTGTGTGTGTGTGTGCTGTGTGTGTGTGTGTGTGTGTGTGTGTGTGTGTGTGTGTGTTTTAACACACACAAATTTTAACACTACACAAATTAAAATAAAATTGTGTAGTGTTAACCAGATATCAGTTTTAGGATTACAAAAATGTGCATAGCCTCGGAATGGTCCGAATCAGCCATTGTCCTTAACGGTAGCTGATAATGACGAATGTAGGCTGCGCAAAATTTGAGTCAAGATTAAATTGCTTTGCGTCTCACCATTCTAGTATTTTTTTTTTCATTTCTCTCTCATTAATTTAATCCTACGAGAATTTCTTAACTGCTAGTGTTGATGTATTGTTATGTACTGTTACATTTTAAATTTACTGTTATGTGCTATTTATAGTTCAATTGTAACTTGTTTGATATTTTATTACATATATTTTCCCTCATATACTGTTACTTTTATTATGTATTGTTTTAATGTTCTTTTTAACATATTACTTATGCTCTTTTCGGATATATTTCTAGTATACGAAAACACAGATTTCAAATAAGTTTATTGCGAATATAGGTAATACTCATTGTATCGAAAAATTGCATGAATAAAGATTGTTTATAATTGATTAAAAATCATTATCAAGATAGGTCTATGTTGAAAAATTTTCAGACAAAGCGTTTTGCTCGAATTCCAAACCTTATTCTTTTAGGCCATTTAAAGGAAACTTATCCAAGCTATGTGCAAAATTATACTTTTTAATTTTAATGGTTTTGGGTTTTTGTGGCAAGCCTCATTGGAAATGTATAACCTACTGGATCCTAAATCATGCGAAATTTCGCAAAAAGGAGATTTCCATGAATTATACCTAAAATGAAACTGAATTGGCAAACCAATATTATCATTGCCATATTATGTATTTTAACGAAAAAATACTATTTCTCTCATTCTGAGTCCACTCTATATTCATAGTATAGTTTTACATTAAACATGATTATTCACATGAGTGGAATTGTTTCAAAGAAAGTCACTACCTACTCATCATCCAATCAGCCATATCGGGTAAGGAAAGTCCTTATTCCGATAATTCATATTTCGCCTTCATCAATGCGGTATTAGGACCAGGGCTTTTTACCAGCTCCCTCGTTGTAGAAAAGTTACGTGCGTTAGTATTGCAATGTATAGCTATAATTTTATTTAAGCTAATCATCAACCCTGCATAAAAGAAAATATAGGTAACGTAAAGTTACAACTATACAATTATGCAAAATATTAAACAAAAAAGTATTAATACTCTATAGTCATTGTATTTCTCCACCAACGTATCCACATGGGTTTTTATGAAATGAACTTTACCTTATTGTGATTATTATATTGTAAATCATTTTCAAATGTATCCTGAGTCTGCTAAAAAAATTCATTCCCTTTAAATGCGCATTTATTATGTAATAGTACAGTTTACTTTTAAAAGTATATTATAGCAGGCATACAAAATAATGTAAGTTGAAGTAAGCAGTTTATTATTTTAAAAGAAGGACTACCTTTCTGCATAAAACATTGAAGTAAATGTCTATTAATTATAATTTTAGGATTAAAATTTATATTTCTAAAGTTAAACTGTAATATATTAGTAATAATTTATTTTGCAAGAAACGTATTAGGGCAAAGATCAATGATGAATGAGGGAAATGTCTTTAAGGAATTTAGTAATACAAGTAAATACTATTTAAAAATTATACACTTACAGAAAAAGTAATAGACCAAAAATAGTCTCTTTATGTAGTAGTCTGATAGTTTATAAAACAACTATTTATGTTTATCACTACCCAATTTAAGTAATAGTGAAATCAGTAGTTTTTGAAACAAATCTCACTGGTATCCAAGTCTTAAAAAACATGATTACTGCTGAGTTTAGACGCTTAACCAGAAAAACTTTCAGAAAGGTTAAGCAAGAATTTGAAAATAGGTTATCTCTTTGCTTGAAAAACAATAGCTACCAATTTTAACATTTTATTTGAAGTTTACATACAATTAATTCAGTGTGTAATCTTGTTGTTATTAGCAGTAGTACAGTAGTTTGTAGAATAATCATTGATGTGTAAAAAATTGCATTATTGGTTGCTTATACCAAACGGCTTTGGCCGATTTAAATTAGCTTTTGACCAAAATTACAAGCATTTTTATGAGCTTTAATTTAAGGTATTACAACGTATAGTTTCCATTTCAAAATTTTGGCTTTGGTTTTCGGGGAGGGGCATGGAGGTGAGCACCTCCAATTTTAAAATATTGTTTTGTTCCACCAATTTTAGTTATTATATACTTCCGTTTACAGAATTGTGATACTTTGCCTATAAGTCTTTTAATATGAGTTTGAAGTTTTCAAATGAACACCCTGTATAATGCAAACATACATTTACAAGCAATTTCCTCAATTGTGAAAATTCCCAAAGGATAACAAATTTCGTTTTGGCTATCCCGTCTGAACTAAATAAATAACTTGATCAAGCACATCGCAGCTAATAAAAGCGGCCAGCGGGATTTATGACTTCTCCGAACCTCTATATACCATTCCTTATATGAACACTTCAGTAAGTGTGGATCGTCTAAGACTTTATGGTATTGATGCTTAACCTACAAAGCCTTCATATTAACTGGCTTCAATATCAGCTTCAGGAATGTTTATGACATATCCAGCAAATAGAGCTCTAAGCCCTTGTATACATATTTAGTTTCCAGGATCTTCATGGCCTTTTTGGTGAAGATTAGGCATATTGATCTTTCGGTGACTTTTCGTAAATATGTTCTTCGCAATTTCGAGTAGGACTTCATCACTAGTTTGAATACCTTCACTGAAACAATGGACCATGGATCTTTACCGCTTCGCACCCACAAAAGCTAATCACCACTTATAATTGTATAAATATCTAATCTTCTATCTTCTATTAAGATCAATGGAGATGCGAAAGGTGTCTGCGAAATGTGTTCCTCTTGAGTATCTGGATAAACATATTATTTACACCTACGTAACAACAACTCCCATCTGAAGTTCAAATTGCATTACAATGGTTTTGTATAAAAAATAATTATGTCCGCATATTATATTAAGATACCAAGGAGATCAATTATTGTAGAGGAAGTACTAAAATTTACATCATATTGTGGCTACTTGCATCACTAATTTTAATTGCAAATGCCATGTCATATTCCTACATAAATTTTAAATAAAATGTTGCCTATTATTTCTCACACTCAATTTACACATACTGGAATTTAAGAATTTAACCATTGGATATTAATAAATTTAAAAATGTTTCGAAGAGCAACATTAAAGAAAATTATAGTTTAATTTATCCCTAAAAAAAAATATCCAAAGGATTAAAATATAAATTTTGGAAAAGGGAAATGGACGCAAATGTTAAAGTTGTGAAATGAGACCTTCTGGAATTTTCTTCGTATTCAATAATGTGTTATATTCCTTGCTTGAATGTGTGTTATTTTTATACATAGAGAAATTATTATCTCAGCAAATAAAGAGACAAATTAAATATAATAGCCAAAGTCGGTACCATTAAAAATTTAAGCTCTAAGACAATTTATGTATTTCTTAAAAATCTGAGACTAGGGGTCGGTCCTACAACAATGGTCACTACTATATGGTTTACAAGGAGACCAACAGGTCGGCATCAGATGTCTTGACAGGTGAGACCATTTTTCATGCATGACGCCATGTGTCTCTGCCTCTTACAGCCGCTGACGTCATTGGAAGCTATCCCCTCTGTGATATCCCGAGAGAAAATATCCGCTGTGGTCACATCCCTTTCATATAGAAAAGTTTATATAAGTGGTAAATCCAACCTAGAATCTCTAGCACATGAATATTTTAGAATTTTTAACTTTAAAGATATAGCAATATGTAAAGCTTTGTCCAGTGGAACTATTTATTTGCGAAATATTGATTTGTACTTTTGAATGATTGTTAAATTACTAATTGAACGTTAACATAATAGACGTTTGTTTGTAAAGGATTGTCATGGGGAAACGGTTCATTATTTAAAGTGTGGGGCAAAGCTTAAAGACAACCAGAGTTACCAACAGCGGAAACAAATATTTTGTTTCTGCCAATTAAGGGGAGGCAGGGTAACCCCAGAAAAATATTTTTTTTCACATTTTTTTTTTATTTTTTTTATAAAATGTTAAGCGGCTTGCTTTTTCTGCACACAATGATTATATAATACATTGGTATATTTGAAAATTGTAAACCATACAGAAAAAAAGTTATTAAAATATGCTTACATCCATGTTTTCAGGAAGAAATTTGTGACACAGCGCTTGCGTTTATCTTCACACATTGTACTATGTATACAGTATGACCCTTTTATTTTTTGTGTGCTATGAATTTGCCTTTTGTGTGTGTTTGGCAGGGCCTGAAACTAACTTCTAATTTCATCAGCTGTTGAGGTTTCCTGCTTCTGACTTGTATACTGTTTGTTTATTGTTTCTTGCTTAGTGTTTTGGTTGCTTTGTGAAGTGGATATAGTGAGTGTTTAGTTAGTAATTATATATTTATTATTGCTAACAAAGATTTGTTTTATGTTATTTAAATATGCCTCGTGTTTTAAAAGTAGTTATGCTAAACCGCCGTAAAGGAAGTTGGGTGGTAGGTAAAAGAAAACCAGCCAGTCCTAACCCTAATGAGATGTCAAAACAGATGAGTCTAACCACCCTAGGCCTGAAATGTCAACACAATCTCAGTCCAAGCTCTTCAAAGAAAATAAACATAGATAAGTATGAGATGTTTTAATTGGAGATGAAACAACTAATGACAATGAATTATTAACATGCAAATTTTATCATATCAAACTTTTTAGTTTCAATGCACGTTTGTAAACAATTGCAAGAAAAACGTGGTTTACAAGTGCGTGCTGCTCAACATTTTTGGCCTGGCCTTTTTAGTGATGGAGATTTATTGGTTTGCCATGTGTAAATCATGTAACATAAATATAATAGTCTTTCTAGGAGGACATATTAATTTAGAAGAAAAAGACTCTATTTGATGTAAATTATTTAGACTAGTGTATGGACTGAGGTCTATCGGGAAAGGTTATGGCTAGCAGGCAAAATGTTATGTGGCGTATAAATGAATCTTCCGCAACACGATCCAACAAAACCGTTTCGATATAATAAAATTTTATAAAAGGTACAAGAAGCGCTAAACAGGTAAATGGATGAATCCATGAGAAACTTGCTAGTGGATGAGGCTGTTGAGGAAAATAAAACCTCTAGTGTAGAAGAACGAAAACGCGACCTTAAAAACGTAGGGTATTGATAGGCACTTTGGGCAACGGCGTGGCTTTTAGGCTCCCTCCTAAACGGAATTGTTACTTTGTACAAGTGTTGACACAGGAAAAGTTATGGACATAGAAGATGTTTTCTAAATTTTGTAATTGTTTGGACAAACAACAACATGAGGGCCACTATTATGTTTTTTCGGCAAAATTATCAAGGCACGAGCGGAGCGGTTATGGAGTCAGCTGGAGCCCATTAGCTATTTTTCACCGATCAGTAAATAAGGTATAATGTTAGATCAGTTACTTAGAGTATTTTAATGGTGATGGAGAAGATACAAATAGTATTCGAAAACTATTGCAGACAGGTAAAACCTTATGGTGAAGTGGAAATAACAGAAACTGGAGTGTAATAGGGCCATATTCTAAAAGAGAATGGGGTCTAGGCTTAAGGAAAACTAAAAAAAGAGACTCAAAACGGCGTACCACTTTCCTGATGGCGGCAAAACTAGGTGGAAAGAATAAGACCCTAACAGATGGCATCAATTGATCAATTGCAAACCTATTATGGAAATGCTATTTAGGGAAAAATACTGATAACCTACAGAACATGAAGGCAAGAAGACGGGTTTGGGCCATAATATTTTTTCATAACTAACTTTCGACGGACGACAATCCTTCCGATGCATGGCCTTTTGCCCGTCTCAGGAGAAAATACATGGTGTAACATACAAACAAGGCCAAAAGTCACACTTAAAGAGCCATATTCTCATAAGACACAGCCATTCCTTCAGCTATAATGTTAGCCTTGAAAACCAGAAAAACTACTCTTTCAGGCTTTAGCAAATCCTGACCTTTTCTTCGAAATATGTTTCTACACGGTTACTTATTAAGACGCAGAATGTCAATGAATGAAAGCATTCAATAATGTCATCTGGTCTAGAGTGTCCCAAAAAAAAGATTTTGTGACATTGAACACACTTGTAGAGTTTGGTTGCTTATGATGCTATTTCTAACTTTTAATGATGGCAACCATAGGCAAAATGCAAAATGCTTAGAGCAGTAGAGCATTGGAACCTTGGCAAGAGGAAACAATTGACGGCTCAATGAAAAGCGTTTTGACTACGATGCGAGTGCGACGAGCAAAATTGTGCGATTAAGTGATCTTTCAAAAGAACAAGCAAGGAGACACAACCATGAATTTAAAAATTGAAAGGATTGAGGAGGATTTTGAAGACGGAAAGCCTAGCATATGATCCAGGATATGTGCACTAATGCCTACGGTAAATAAATTGCATGTTTTTTTTCTATAGGATTTTGTTATTGTTTAACTTCTATTTGTGGCTGGGTATAAGGTTCTATTTCATAATTTTCTCTGTTATTTTCTCTTATAAATGTTATTCTAAATTCAAAATATTTTGAAATAATATAGGCCTAATTAATTTTTTTTGTATTATCACTTTCACTCACGTTTATGACTATAGGCCTAACCCCAGCATACGCGTTACTTTATGATATACAAATTTTCCATCCAATATAGAAAGTAATCTAAATATTAAAAGACATATATAGCCTATTCTGAATAATATAAAGATCACATTTAATTAATAAAAACCAATTACATATCATATATAGGTAAAAAAAATATATGTAATAGTAACGATAGCTAAAATAGTGTCAATATATTCGAGTTTTTTTGCGATGTTTCCCCGCCAAATTTACACTTTTTTATACAAGTTTTTGCCACACAAAGGTACATGTTTTCTTCGCCAGAAACGTACTTGGACAATCAACTTGAAACTTTTACACACATTTATATAGGTATTTGTTTGGCATCACCTACTGAGTTTTTTTGAGATTGCCTTATCCTATTATAATTAGGTACCTACAAAAAATATTCCTAAATTCCAAGTTTGATATTTCAATATGGGGTTTGAAAAAAAAAAATCATAAAAAATTTATTTTTTAAAGATAACAAGCAACCAAAAAAAACTCAGTAGTTTGCCTTTAAATTACCTAATATATGTGTTGTATAAAAATAATTTAGGTTTAGATTTGGTCCATTAGTTTCTTGAGGATACATGGTATCCCTATGTTAGACACATTACACAGATAGGGGTACTCGCCTGCCCCCTTAAGGTAAAATAACAAAAAAAGAAATAAAATAAAATACTATTCGCCAAAAGCGGACATCAATATTAAAACGCGAATTAAAATTTTATCTTCCCTTAGTTCAGACCGTGTGGTCCAACTGTCAGAAGCGGCGGCTATACCCTCTCATGCCATCATCATACGGGCCTTGTTGAGGTAAAGGACCAAGCTCCCGACGCTTCTCTGTCGGCGAGTATGTGCGAGCTGAGTTGTGGTGCGGCTCCGGGACCACTCTATATCCCATAACACCTTAACCTGAGGACAATGCTGCTTTGAGAGTTTATAGGCTTGAGGCGGTTTACAAGAACATGAGTAGCAAAATCTCCAACACTCAGAGGCCAATTAACACACTACTAACACAGAATATTTTAATTCAACGTCTTTTTGAGAGGCAACGACTCCCTAGATATTAAATTGCCACGAGTTTTGTATTTTTTAAGAATACAACATTACTTTCAGAAAATAGCTCTTATACTACCAATAACTATAAGGAAACTGAATTTATTTCAATTATATTATTTACTTCTGTTTACTATTTTCTTAGATTTAATAGATGAACAATCGCCTTGTATAATTTTTAACAAGAATAAGTTTAAGAACCGGATATTATGAAACCGCACCCTGTAGGCCACCTGTACCTTTAAGATCCCTTTAAGTACTAATGGTAAATTTCATTGCTCTTTTGCGGGCATTAATTTTGTATAATTGAAATTATTTAAAGATTGTCTTGATTTAAAGAAATAGAACACAAATACCAACAAATATATTATGTAAGATAGTGTATGTTTTCTATTCAAACGATATAATACAAAAAAATAATCTGAATAACCTATATTTTAAAATAATTGAACAAATAAAAGGGAAAAAAC